>NW_028227264.1:105227224-105279724 GCF_978045245.1 Mus caroli | reverse complement strand
GTGTTTTCTAACTAACTAATCAAAGACTTGACAATGAAATAAAAATACAGCATAAAATAAATTCTGCTAATAACATAGACATTACCTGAATTTCAATATAAATCTCTCCTATTATGAGTTTTCATGGGGGAAAATTATATCTTGCTGAATGTTATAGTCTATAAAAATAAAATCAGAAATCAAATTGTCTGCCTTTATTAGCTTAATCACCAGAGAATTGAAGTCATGTAAAATCTTCAAGTTGAAATCCAAAGGAATTAAAATTTAAAATCAAATTTACTTGCCTCCGAGAATTAAATTACAAATAAGAACCAGAATTTATCATTCACAATTTCTTTTTCTATCCTAAGCCAGTCAAGAGTTTTCCTGGTGATCGCAGGCAGCCCATGCTAATGCCAGGCTTCCAGGGATGGGGATGAGGGTTTCAAAAAATCAACAAGACATAAAATATTCCAATAATTCCAAACTGTCTTTCAAAATTTAGAAAACGAGCCTAAAGCTAAGTTTCATAGAGTTTGGTAACTCCAGTCCTAAGTGTTATGAAAGCACTTAACAGAAATCCAAAGGAAGGAGGACAGATGGATAATCCCTGGATGCTGACTTGGTGGAGGGCCTGCCAATCTAGGGGATCTATCCAAGGTCTGTGACTCAGAGCTTTACATTTTTATTTGGGGAACATTTTTACTAAGAGGATGCTTTAGTGACACTCTGGTTGGTCATTCCATAGTTGGCAAGCAGATTCCACATAATGAATGTGTTTCTCTCAGTGCCATTTTATGACATCATTGCCTATTGCAGCATTTAGAAATGTCAAGGAATGGCAGACTTGGCGATAAGCCTATGATTCAGGGTGCTGTTTCTATTTCCTGAGTTCATCTCCCTCTCTAGTTCTTTGGTGTTAAGGATGTTCTTGCTTTCCAATGCTGCATCAAGTATGGTTGTGGCTAGTGTCCTACACTCTACTATATGATAAGACTCAGTGTTTTCAGATACCTTCAGTGATTCCTCTTCTTTGGAATTTTTTAACTCAAAGAATCCACCATGATTTCTACCCACAATAATTTATGTTAACTTCTCCTTAGTTTGTGCTTGAGGGGGCAGGTGTGGAAAGTCTTATCTCTGCTATCTCATCTTACAACAGAGGTTGCCTTCAATTTTCAATATCCAAGCCACAAACACTAACCCTCTCATATCTTTCTGACATATCTTTCTCTCAGTTCTTTCTGGAAAATTGAGTCTTAAATGGAATTGAGTTAAATCTGGGGCCAGTTGACAGGGCCACATAATTTCACTCTACTCAATTTTGCTTTAGAGACAAACAACTACTTACCTAACCAAGCAACCATTTTTTTTTCCTAGTAAATTCTGTCTACCTCCATAGTTAAAAATTGAATATTTTTATTGGGGAAGAATTTTCCCACCAAGCCAACATCAGACTGACTAAATGTTGATCTATTGTTCTCCTACCCAACTTTCCTTTAGTTAATTGATTACAGCTCCTCCAGGAATCTTAATTCTTTAGACTTTACAATCAGGTTTCAGGACATAAGGAATTCCATTTTCTTCTCCACACAGGAAGAGTTTTATCTCACTTTGATCCTCAGTAACGCTGTGCATATTTTGTGATGATCCCATTTGTGGTTTTCTTCTTGGAGACCAATTCAATTTATTCGAAGTAGTTTGAGCCGTATCATAATCATTAAGAGGTGATTTCCAGAACACTCTTACATGCATTTGGCTCTAGCAATTTGCATCTGTAATATATTTTTTTCTGAGATAGCTCTATCTTTCCTTTGAAGGTTTATTCCAGGAAGCATTCTATTTCTCCACTGGATTTTAGAAGTTTGATTCTGACGAGTAAAATATTCAGATCTATTTCCAGAGCATTGGCAACTGAATCTTTCTCCATGTCATCCTTGAAAAAGTTCATCTTCCTTCCTCAAGCCTTCATGATGTCATCTTTCCATTTGTCTTTCCAGTCGGCTCCAGCCGAACTTTCTTTTCCTATTCTTCTGCTGACTTGCTGATAGTCAGACAGAGAGACAGTCCTCAAACAAGTCTGGCTTCTCCTTGCTTTACTGAGAAAAAGGAACTCCGAGAGTCAGAAGTGCACTTGACCAGGATTGCCTTTAGTCATTTCACTGAACTGTTTTTCTTTTTACATAAGAAGAGGATATGACTCAGAGAAGTCTCCGTTCCTGTTATTTATTTATTTATTTAGTTAATTAGTTAGTTAGTTAGTTATTAAAAATTATAAAACTTTGGATCATCAAAATCTAAACATGTAGGCAGAACAAATGACCCACTGGTCCAAATCCATTTTGGCACCACATAATTCATGAAATAGCTAAGAAATTATGTGAATAAAAATTATAAAGTATTGAATATAAGGAAATATCCAGTCAACTAATCTGGGGGCATATCAGATTTTGTAGGTCGAAGGTTTCATAAGATTTTAGAAGGATCTCTTTAAGAAAAAAAGAATCCAAAGTCTGGCTACAAACATGGAAGGAACATAATGTGCCCACCTAGAATGAGAAAATAAATACTACATAAAAAATAAAATCTGGAAAATATTGTGAAATGTTGAATAGTAATACATTTTATTAACAAATAATTTCAATATCTTTGTAAGATGACAGGAAGGGGCACCCATGTAATTCAACTGCTTGGGAGGCTGAGGACGGACGATTGCGTTAGGAATGGGGCGTCATAGTGAGCTCAGGGCTACCATGGGCAACAATGCAAGACCTTATCTCAAAATGTCAAAGATAAATTCACACTGTGACTATTTTTCCCTTCACTCTTTAGATTTCAATGTAATCTTCATATGATAATAATAATCTAATAGGAGTGTGTATGTATGTATGTATATACATATATGTATATACATATATGTATATATATATATATATATATATATAGAGAGAGAGAGAGAGAGAGAGAGAGAGAGACCATATTTTAATGTAAAATGATCTTTTGACATTGCTAGAACTCTCATGGCATAGGGTTGTTTCTATATGTAAAAATCTGAGTATCATACTGTCATAATATTCAGGTACTAAAAGTGAAACCTCTCTTACCAATAAATCATACAGAAAATTCTGAGTCTTCAGTATGAACTGAGAGCATACAGATGCATACAAATAACACCTCCAAATACTGAATATCCCTGAATGACAACAATATAATTTCATATAACACACTTTTAGCTGCTAGGATTTTACTTTATAATGAAGAAAGTTAATGAACACAAGACTTATTTATTTATTTGTTTGTTTATTTGTTTATTATTCATTCATTTATTTATTATATGCCATGAGTATGCACATACTACACTGTGCACATGAGAATCACTCAACAATTTTCAGGAGTCAATTCAGTTCTTCTCCCAAGTGGATCCCAACCAGGGATCAAACTCAGGTTGTCAGCCATTGTAGCAAGCATCTTCGACAATTAAGCACCCTTGCTGGCCTAAGGTACATTTTTAAATGTATTCTTATATATTAAAGACTCATTTAAGGTTTAATGATATAATATGATTTGATACCTTTCTTGCACTGGGAAAAAATAAAATCAAAATTTAACTGTAATTTGGGTATTTCTAATGAGGGTTTGTCTTGAAATATCTTTATCTTATAAGAAGTTTGCAAGCTGATGTTATGACATTAAAAGCAATTAGACTTGAGAGTTTCAAAAGTTCAAGTGAATTAACTCTTTTTCTTTTAAGAAAGAAGGAAATGTTGTTTTGAATTTATATTCTCAGAAAGGATGCAAGAAAACAAATTAATGGGCAAAGGCCTAAGTAAGAAGTATCCTTGGAAGAAGTTTGTTTTGTTTGTTTAGTTTGGGTTTTTGTTTTGTTTTGTTTTTGTTTTGTTTTGTTTTAAGGTAAGTCAGAAATAAGTCCAAACTCATGTTGGAGATACAGTTTGTCCAAGTGAAAAGAAAAAAGCAATAGTCCGTCCAATGCCCAATCTCCATCTTCTCTCCTCTGACCTGGGACCAAGCAGTCATGCAGATCTCATAATGGTGAATAGTAAGTAGCAAATGAGGATGCAACAGAAGCTTTTGACCTTCCAGTTCCTTCCAGAACTCACATTTTAGCTTTCTTCTACTGAAGACATACATGTTGACTAGTGCCAGAAACAATCTAAGAGCATCAAGGTCCAGGACATGCCTATATGTTTTGGTCCCATCCTGCAATATACCTAGCATTAGAATACATTCACATCACATGAAGCTGAACAAGAGTTACGACCTCTTTGGATCCTTACTTGACAAGTACAATCAAATTGTTTCCTACCTATGTACTAGTCATGGGCCACCTTTCAGGGCAGGTGTTCTGGTTACTCACATTTCACTAATAAAGGAATAATGTCCCTAACTGGCAAATAGCAGAACCAGAGTTTAAGTCCATTGCAGTACTACATAAATACCACGAACTTACTTCTATGCTGTATGGACAACGGTATTTTCTGTCGACAGATATTTACTTATGTTAACTTTGTAGTACACTTTTCATATTTTGGAGCCAATATATTTTGCCAAGAGTCAGAATATTTTCCCCCCACAGGTGCCTTTGCAAGACATACAGTCTCTTTGTTCAGTTCCCACACTGCTTTGCAACTATTTCTCGTATTACATTTTAATATTCTTACTCCCTGGTTCCCCTGTCTGGATTGTCAGTTCCATAGCCCAAAGAGTTAGGTAATTATATTTTCCTAATAAGTAATTCCATGCCAAATATAGAAAGACACTCAAGTACTTAGGTGTCAGCATGAAGCATAGCAATTGTAGGGAGGAAAAACATTAATTGACTTGTTCGCTAAGGCCCACGGTGTAGTTTATCTGAATGTGACTATCCTAGGGTTTGCTATCTGAAGGAGGAATTGCACCAGAGAAATGGCCAGTTAGCTAATCATTCAAGGGTAAGGATGAGGTTATAGAGGTGCTAATAAGAGCATCATGCTTCAAAACCAGACATGCAAATTCAAGGAAAGTTGGCATTTAATATTTCTCTGCATAAATTGAATAAAGGGAATGGGTAATCTCAAAGGATTACCACTTAGAAGGTGATTCTAGTGTATCCTTCAAAGGATCATTTCTCTCTAATGTATTATTGTAACGTGCTTTGAAAGTCATAGCATTTATGAAAGTTTAGTCTATAATTTTATTATCTCAATCCCCAGTCTTGCTAATTCCACAAAATTTAATAATGGTAGGTTATTGTCTTCTCTCATACATTTCAAGCCATTTTCTGTATCTTTTGAACTCAAAGGTAATGCTAAAAATAATTTGATTTCTCTGACTCAGTAAGCAGGTCAAAGCAATATAGTTACTAAGCCTTAACTATGTGATTATCTATCATTCACACTGAAACCAGGAAATTATCTCTTTCTGTTTCAGTGACTGAAAATATATTCATGCTGCTTAGTAAAACAATAATGTTACACAATGTGTTATCACTTCTTGTGTGAACCACATAGACTAAAAGTAGCAAAGCTCTTTCTTGAAGGAACAGTAAAAAGTTTTGAAGTATATGAATCTGAGTTTTTGAAACTTAAGATCCATATTCACATTAATTCCTGTCATTTTTCTCCCTTCAAAATTTAAAAGTTATTTGTTATCTTAAGCTTAATCTCTTCACCTATGAAACAGAAAAGTGGTCACTAATTGAGATTTGATGAAGATTTCAAGGAGACAATTATGGCAAAGTGCTCAGTTCATGGTGAATTGAGCATGTCTACTGGTCTAACATGTCTACTTGTCAACACAGTTTGCCAATGGAAGAGTAGAACTCACATTTGTGGGTATGATCACACCTTTCCCAGTAGCAGCCATGGTACTCTTGGCCTTCATTTTCTTGGTTGAGGCTTAGTTATGGGTACCCAACAAAGAGTAAAGGAGAAGGCAGTGGGGCACCATAATACACAGAGACCAGCAGAAGATGAGGAATATCCTCTTCTTTTGGGTCATTGAGGTTACCAAATTAATACATGGGAAGACTAGAGATTAATGGGAAGTAAAGTTGCATGAAAGTGTACCTTGCAAATTGTCAAAGACAGGAATGTTCTCCTGTCCTGGTGATCACCGTAGACAATATGCAAATAAATAACCCGGATAATTTTCCATTTTCATTCTAACTTCCCTTTGTGAGGCAGGGAGTAAGCTATGAACAGAAGAAATAAGATATTTGGGCACATTTTTGTCCTGCATTTGTAGTGAAGGGAATAAAAACTAACCTACAATGATTCAGGATGTAGGAACAATCTCAACCATTTGGAAGTGTATTTGCATATATCCCTACTCTTTGTGTTTACCAGCCAGCCTCTTGATCATAAAGGTTACTGAAGAGAAAAAAATAATACATAGGAAACCCAAGCTTTTAAGGGGTTGACTAGCAAGTAGTTTTATTTTTAAAAACTTTCATATTAATAAGAAGCTTCTAAATCAGCCAGCACTGTTTGTCATGATACCAATAGTATTTATACTCTGTGGATATTTTATACCTTTGTGTGTGTGTGTGTGTGTGTGTGTATGAGAGAGAGAGAGAGAGAGAGAGAGAGAGAGAGAGAGAGAGAGAGTCTGCTACTGAAGTTAGTAGTTAAATGAACAGACCAGTGCCCAAGGGAATAGGATTCATTAAGAGACAAAGTTCACAAGGGTTTGCTCTAGGACATGACTAGTGGCTAAAGAAAGCCCAACTGGGAAAGATTTTCAATACATAAATGTTGGTATAGAAGAGGAAGCATAGGAGGCTAATATCTTAGGGTTTTTATCAGTGTAAAGAGCCACCATGACCAGGGCAACTCTTATAAAAGAAAGCATTTGATTGGGTCTGTCTTGCAGTTAGAAGGTTCAGTCCCTTATCATCACTGTGGAAAGCATGGGAACACACAGGCAGACATGGTGCTGGAACAGTAGCTGAGAGTTCCATATCTAGAATGTCAGGCATCAGGAAGAGAATGTGACACACTGGATCTGGCTTGGATATCTGCAACCTCAAGGTCCACCCCAAGTCATTCACTTCCTCGAGCAAGGCCTCACCCATTCCAACAGGGACACACCTCGTAATACCACCACTGCCTATGAGACTATGGGGGTCATATTCATTCAAACCACCACAGCTTATAAAAAGACAGGCTAGCTGGGTGTGGTGGTGCATGCCTTTAATCCCAGCACTCAGGAGGCAGAGACAGGCAGATTTCTGAGTTTGAGGCCAGCCTGGTCTACAAAGTGAGTTTCAGGATAGCCAGGGCGATACAGAGAAACCCTGACTCAGGGAAAAAAAAAAGGCAGGCTAGTGAGGTAAGGTAACAACCATGACTACTTGTCAGGGAACAAGAGTTTCCTGGAATGTGCTACTTTCCATTTTAAAATAATAACAATAGAAAGTGCCACTAATACAAACCCAGTCTTATATGTGTAGACCATGCATGGTATTGACCCTAGATTGAGCAACACAGCACAAATGTAACTGATGTACCAGTGTGAAGTCTAAATTGTGGTGCCACCAGTGTGTAAGGTCCTCAATAGTTCATCCCAAGTACCCTATTGCTTTCTTCAAATGGCTAGGGAGATATAAAATATTTTATAATTATAAATATAGAAGTATAATAATGAATCAAGAACATTTTAAAAACAACTTGTTTCTTGGCCTTGACAAAATTGCCCTCAACCAGTTTCCCTGGTTTTTGAGTGTGAGTCTTCCTTTTTCAATCGGAAAAGCTAACATCACATCATTAGGAAAATAAAGTCAGCATACTGTCTGCCAGATTTGAAAACTGCCTTACATCTATCTCTTCCATCCAGAACCAGCCACTGCAGACACAATCTGTCTTTGTAAAGCATTGTACCCATAGCTTCCTTCTTCCCTCACAGTTTACAGCTCTAGACTAAAGTCTTGTATGGGAACACCTAGTTGGTATCAGGAACTCTCTACAACGAGATGTAAGAAATGTGTGTGCCTCTGTAACTCTTTGGAGCCTAAAAGGAATTCATTCCATGAGGAAATTTCACACATCCACACGTGACCTTACTTCCATTTGTCATAGATATACACAAGGTTATTTATAAACACATGGACTTTGAGTATTCATGTCTGAGAGTGACATCCTCGGACCACCTCAGTTCTTACTCTAAGACTCTGATGAAGTCAATCTTTCACTTTGTGTGAGTGTGTTGCCATGAGGTGCGAGTGGTTGTAAGATTTGAAATTCTTCATCATAATTGAAAATTATGATTTCCTCCCTCTGTTCTTCTTTGATCATTGTGTACAATTTAAGTGTGGGAACAGATTATGGAATTCTGGAGAACAGTTCTACATTACCAATAACCATTACCAAAAGTAATAAAACCATTAACCAAAAGTAAATAAAAACTCAAGAAAGAGAACATACTTATCTGTGGTTGCATTAAGAGTTATTACAGGCCGAGCAGTGGTGGCACAGGCCTTTAATCCCAGCACTTGGGAGGCAGATGCAGGCGGATTTCTGAGTTCAAGGCCAGTCTGGTCTACAGAGTGAGTTTCAGGACAACTAGGGCTGTACAGAAAAACCCTGTCTCAACAAACCAACCAAACAAGCAAACAAAAAAAGTTACCACGTTGTCCAGAAAACCTGGCTGCTCTTTGACCAGCAAAATGGGTGAATGCTTTTTGTATTTTGTTACTTTGCTCACTGATCCAATAGAATGCTAGCTGCTTAGAGAAGGTGGTATTCATTTTGGTTGGTGGTTTCAGGGTGTCAATCCATCATAGTGAGGAAAGTGTGGAAGCTGGGGCAGCTCCATCTATGGTAGTAGAGTCTATGGTATGGTTTGTTCATAGGTTGGCGCATCTGGAAGAATGATATTGGAAGCAGGCCTGGGCAATAGCCTTCAAGGCTTACCACAAGAGTCCTTTATCCACTAGCTAGGGCTTATGTCATAAAGATCCCATTGCTACAATCACTGACACCAGCTAGAACCCCAAAGTTCTACCACATGAATCTATAGGGTACATTTCAAATTTAAACCACCATACCCAATAGAACATGAAAACATAGCAGATATATCTGCCTTTCCTGAAAAGAAAAAAAAACAACTTAAGATCACCATGAAGAAAAGTAAGTTGTGATTGACATTTTTTAGTCTGAGCAGAAACATCCTAAATCATGTTTAGCTACAGGTAGGGCTAATTAAGTATCACCAATCTAAGTACGCAGAATTAGAAAAGATTTTGAAGTGGTGCACCTCTTCTAGTTAATAGTTCTATATGTAGTATCATCTATTTATCTGTCTACCCAAGCATTTTCTTTCTTAAGATCAAAGGGCTGCAACTTTTAGAAGTGATTACAATGCAATGGCTCTTGACTCCATGTAAATGATATGTGATTGCTACACAAAACCTCATACCAGGTGCAAATAGCAGACACCACAGGACTGATGACAGAGAGATCTTATAAATAGTCGGGAGGGAGGGTAATTTATTAAGCATGTAAGCATCCACAGCTGCCTCCCTTCAGCTGATGTGTCTCAATTGCTTTGTTAAAAGACATCATAATACCTTATCTGATTGTGATACTCTGTGTTTCTCTGCTGCATTTTTGAATATCAAGTTGATACAGCATTGCAACGACATAAGAGTCTGATGAAACCCAGAAATAAGTCAAATTCAATGGCATTTGCCATGAGCTGTGCTTTTCACTTATGGTTGCTTTAATCTAAATCCGATGAGCATAAAAGATTCTCAAATGTTCTTTCTTTTTAAACTATGGAATGGATACATTAAAAAAAAATCAAGACCTACAAAGCATAGCCTTTGATTGAATTTATCAGTGGCACAGCCTTTGTTCTGGGATTTGAGTCAAATCCTTTTCATGGGACTGATTGTCTGGTTTTATGACTGGTTTTATTTGGTCTGTTCCTGTTTCACTGTTTGATTCCATGCTTGCTGATGAATTTACCAGAAGCGTTATTCAACAGCTATATAAAGCAGGGTCCACACTGGCAATAGCAGACCTCCGCGTGCATGGCAGAGGATACAGATTGACCTCCAGCTGGGCCAGGCTCATCACATAACTAGGGCAACATTCACAATGGTGTAAAATGATGAATTAACTTTTTAGTGTTTGAAACTGTGCATTGTCAGACACTTAGTAATAAAAAGACCTAACAGAAAAATTGAACTAAAGCAAGGTATGGAGAGACCTGCTGGACCCCAGGAACTGAGGAAAACCAGCCTTTAAATGATGATGGGATCTTTCTTTACTAGTTCCATGATGACAATGCAGTCAATGGAGCCTATTATAATTAAAGCTTTGTGGAGGTAACCAAGAGGAATAAAGACCACAAATATTATATGCATATATGTATATACACATAGATGTACACATATATACTCATTACACACAGAGAGACACACAGAGAGACACACAGAGAGACACACACAGACACACACAGACATACACAGACACAGACACAGACACAGACACAGACACAGACACAGACACAGACACAGACACAGACACAGACACAGACACAGACACAGACACAGACACAGACACAGACACAGACACAGAGAGAGGCACAGAGACACAGGCACACATGGACACTGAAGTTCTGAGCATGATAATATTTCTCTATAGCTCTTTGCTATTGTTAGAAGGGTGACAGAGGTCTGTTGTGTTTTGTTCTGTTTTAGTGGTGCTTGTGAGACAGCTGATGTGTGAAAGGCCTGTGGGGATATATTTTTAACTCCATAATCTTGGTAGCTGGAATCATGCCAACTGAAACCATGCTTATGCTGTTTTTAAGCTCCATATCAAAGTATGCACTGAACGACTCAAAAATGATGAGAAAGTTTGAACTACTGGCTTGCACTCGTCAAGAAGATGAGTGGTAGAAGTTTAAAAACTATTTGACCCTATTATAGACATGGAGTCCTTATAGGTATTTTCTTTAAGAAAGCTATATGCTTCTTTATTACTAGCAGAGCTTATACTTGCTCTTAGATATTCTACCTGTTTTATAAGCTCAGCCTGTTAAAAAGCCAAATTTGTTGTCCTCCTCTCAGAAGAGCTTTTTTATTTGGGGGGGGGCGGGGGGTGAAGGAGGGCTGTGCTCGTCAAAGCTGTGTAAGTTGGAACCTGAGTATTAACTCTAATTTGTTTCTCAAACATTTCTCCATCTATCCATCCACACAGAATCTGTCAGTTCTCCCTTTTAATGGGATTGTTTTCCTCCAGTGAATTCATTTCTTTTCATCATTCTTCGAGACTCAACCCTCCAAGTCTGTGCTGCCTCTCTATAGTGCTGAGCCTGAGCCAGGCCCACTTTAATGGTTCTCTCCTTCCATTATTATTTTAGCCATTTGATTTTTCATAATGGAAACAAAAAATGTGTTAAAAATTAATATGTAATACTGTACAACTTAAACCTCTCTACCAGTTTCCTGTTCTTCTTAGTAGGGACCTGCACCATTGTGAAACGAAAGAGCTCCAGCACTCACTGTTCTGCTGCGTCTTCCACCAGTATGATGCAGGTTAACCTTCACCTCCAGATTTTTGTTCAAAGTTCTTTATGTGCAAAGAAATATTCTCCTTCATTAGTGTTGCTTCCAACTGTTCTCTCAAGGCCCTGAGACATCTTTCTTATTTTTTTTTTAGGAACTCATATACATAGCACCTTAAGCTCCCAAAACACCACCCTGTACACTGTACATGCACAACAGCTTAAGCTTCCAAAACACCACACTGCACAGTGATTATGGACTTTATCTGACAGTGTTTGGCCATTTTAAACTTCTACAAGGAGAAAAAAAAATAAGTCATTCTTTTTAGTATAATTTCAAGCCATACACCTATTTGTACATATATAATGCTTAATCAACACTTATGGAATGAATTAATGGCTTGAAAATAAAAAAATAAATAAATGTACTGACCAAAATGACTTTTCACCCCCTTTCATAACAGATTACACAAAACAATGAAGGTGGGCATCTTAATGGAAATTACAGGAGTCGAAACAGAAGCATAAAGACAATGATGGAGATGAACGTTTGGTTGGGAACCCTAAGAGTTCATTTGTTTGGCAGTGCTTATGTGAACAAGGCGGCCTTGACTGTGCCATTTTGTTCTTCACGAGGATTTATCTATGCCTTAGATGATACAGTGTCCATTAGAAATACTCCATTCAGCAAACCTTTTGAAAACTGTCTCAGAAAAAAAATATTCATATGAAATTTATTGAATAAAACTTTAGTATAATGAACACTACAAGTGGAATAAAGGATTTAAAGGCTTGAGCTCCCTTGCATTGTGTCTATAAATTCTTTTCTATTTGATAAAGAATTTCACAAAGAAAGTCCACATTCAATGTAGATTGACTTATGTTGTACCTATGCTGTGAGTGCCGCAGACTACCCTTCCCTTGAATGGATTCTGTTTGAACACAAAAGGTGAGGGACTCATGCTTAAGAGTTTCTTTTTCCTTTGTGCAGAGAAAGGCCACTGATTTGTTTGAGTTAATTTTATATCCAGCTACTTCACTGAAGTTGTTTATCAGGTTTAGCAGTTCTCTGGTGGAATTTTTGGGGTCATTTATATATACTATCATATCATCTGCAAATAGTGATATTTTGACTTCTTCCTTTAATGAATCATGTTTGGACAAAGGGACCTTCATTCTCTTAACTTATACAGAGTGAACCAATGTTCAGAAAAGTAGAACTGCATCCTTGGTGCTTGACATACTTAGAATATGTGCCCCAAGAGAGGATAAATTCTTGACATCAAAGATATTTCAAGAAACTATAATGAGAGTAGAGATACAGTAAAATCTCTAAATTAATAGTTTTAGCAAAATTCAAATGCCCAAGTTCCTTACTATGATGAGATTTTTCCCACACCATCATAATTTTGGGGAGGCTGTTCTGGCTGGTTTTGTGTCAACTTGGCACAAGCTGGAGCTATCGAAGAGAAAGGAGCTTCAAGTGAGGAAATGCCTCCATGAGATCCAGCTGTGGAGCATTTTCTCAATTAGTGATCAATTGAGCAGGGCCCCTTGTGGGTGGTGCCATCTGTGGGCTGGTAGTCTTGGGTTCTATAAGAAAACAACCTGAGCAAGCCAGTAAGTAACATCCCTCCATGGCCTCTGCATCAGCTCCTGCTTTCTGACCTCCTTGAGTTCCAGTCCTGACTTCCTTTGGTGATGAACAGCAATATGGAAGTATAATCTGAATAAACCCTTTTCCTCCACAACTTGCTTCTTGGTCATGATATCTGTGCAGGAATAGAAACCCTGACTAAGACAGGGGGATCACATCTCTAAATTTTCCTTGGCTCAAAATCTACCCAACCAGTAAGTGGAAATCCCAGCTCTCTGTTTTCCAAATGGTACTTCCTGTAAGAACTTCTCCTTAAAGAACACAGAGGTTTATAAAGTCTCTAAGGAAGACTTTTAGTATTTTCTCTTTGCCATGGCTTACATGCTTATGTCCTCTCCCAAATCCATGTTGAAACTTAACATTTAATATAATATGTTTTGTTTTGTTTTTTTTTTTAAAGGGTGGAGGTGCTTTAGAAGGTGACTGAGTTGTTATCATCCCGTCCTCTCTAATGCAATTAAGGCTTAATAGAGAAAGAACTTCTCACAGCATCTAGCCTTTGGCCTTCCACCTCTATGTGAGGACACAATGCTCAGAGCTCTGTCTTGGAAGGAACCCAGTCCTTATCCAGTACTAAAGCAGCTGCCTGCTTGATCATAGATTTTCCACTCTTTTACTACCAGAAATATATTTCTATTATCAATAAATTGTGCAATCGGGAGTATTCTGTTATAGCAGCGCAAGCAAACCTGTCACTCCATCTTGGACCCACTGAGATGACGTTTCTCCAAGTGGCTGAAGAACTGTTCAATTGAAACCAACTACCTCAAGCCAAATGGGTGGGATGTAGGCATTGGTGCACTTCTGCATGTTCAATGAGTTGTGTAGGTGTTGTTTCAGCAATGAGGCCTTGCTGTCAATTTGTGCAGAGCAACCTATATAGTCTTTGGCAACAGCTGGGTTGGTTGGTGGTTCCCAAGGGACCCCTCTGTCCAACAACCCAACTAGATGTAACCCATTTCCTATATTGGAAGCTTCATTTGGTCACAAGATGTCCAGATGGGAATCTGTCTTCCCCATTATTTGGTGATATCATTTAGATATTTTTCATATATGTATATATTTTAGGGAGTGTTTCTTGTATTAGATTATCATATTAACCCTCAAATGGCCCTTAATCTTAGCTGTCTCTCCCTGTACCCTCCTCCACTCCTCCCTCTCGTCTCCATCCTTGATCTTCTCTTTATGGCCCCGTCTATTCATATCTGTCTCTTCTATTTCATTTTCCTATGGAGATCTGTGTGTTCTCCTTTCCTTTAGTAAAACAGGCTTTCTCTTCCTCTTCTGCTTCAACCTAACTTAAGCCATCCCTTACTCTTGACTCAGCTTTCTTTTCATTTGTATTCTTTGGTGGATCTTCGAAATGCATAGAACCGACTGTTTTTTTCAAACATAGTTGACACTCTATGTCAAGATACACAGGGAAAACATGAATGTGTTTCTTTATTACTTGGTTTCTTCAAATCATAGTAGATAGGTTCTAAAAGATGTGGCTTTCTCCATAACCTGATCTCATTGTTAATATCTACTTAAAGTCTGCAGACATGTTGCTAGAATTTACATTAATAACAGATTTTCATGATACTATTAGATTAAATAAATTAGTCTACTGCAAAAAATTACTGAGGCAGCCCTACCTACCTCTATCTCTAGATTTTCCTACATTTTCCCAGAATTTAAACTTAACTATTTCCCAAAACTGTTTAGTTCTTTCATTGTTACCACAGCTATAACTTTTCTTATTTTTCCAATCTGACTCTCCACACATACATTTATCTTTAAGAACCAACTTTTGCTGTATGCATATGTTTATTATTTCATTTTATTTTTACCTACAGGCCATTTTCTTTTTGGGACTTTCAGAGCCCAGTTTTGTTTTGGCTAATCTCCTACTCCTTGATTTGTGTGCCAGAATACCAGCTTCAGGCTAACCCATCTGTGTTCTATCTCTGCATCCAGTAACTGCTCCATGGCCAAGTATCCTCAGCCAGGCAAACATAGCCAATAAAAGTCAGTACTTTTGTGTTGCCCTTCTGTGGCATTAAACAATTTTGCTGGATCTCTCTTCTTTTAAGACAAAGTAATAACAAATGTAAGCCTGAAATTGCTAGGAGGGAAGGTAATTGATTGTCCTGTGATATTATTTGAGTCCTAAATCGAGTCTGGTCAGAAACCAATGGCCTTTGAACATCTCATGCATTTCAAATAAGATTTGAGCCCTATCTCTTTTCTATGAACTGTCTGGGTCAGGTATTCCATCGCTTGTCACAGTTGGTATCTACAATGACAACTGTCTCTACAAACAATAGCTATCACTACATTCCTGAATATGTCTCTGTTCTGACACATGTAATGAATTCAATGACTCTTCTCAAAATAAATTCATTTTTTCTTCTTATGTCCCTTACCAGTTAGGAGTCAGATATAAATGTTATATCCTTTGAATTTCTTTTTCTTTGTCTCTACTTCCATATCTATCTTTTTGCCTGGATTTGAGTAACTATCAACTCTTAGTGCTTGTTTCTCAAAAATTAGCTTAACCTAAACTACATAAGCACAAGAATATATGTTTTTAAATTTTCAAAAATCATTCTTGATTTATGACCTCATTGATATATTCATACCTTAAGATAGTGCATGCGCTTGGGAGTTTGATAGCACTACTCTACTATTTGATATTCATAAGTCTCCCAATTCCTCTTTGAAAGTGGAAGAAACTGTACTTCAGAATGTATAGAGAAGCAGATATTAGTGTAGAATTAGTCTAATTGCTGGTATTGAAGAAGAACTCAATATATTGTATTATCTTACCATAGAGAAACTTTTCTTCATATTTTAGATACAAAAATTTATATTGTACACTTCCATTTTATGAATAATGGAGCCTTTAAAAAGAAAATGGGTATTTTAATTATTAAGTATTATTTTTAAAAAGACAAATATGGCCTATGCCAATTGCTTCGTATTTATCCATTCTGGGTCATTTTGACACGAAAGCTGATTGTTATGCTTATATATACAAATTGATTTTCAGGTTCTAATAAATTTGTAGAATTTCAGAATCAAAGTGTGTTAGCAAACTATAAATAACCCAAACTGAAATCAAATTATATGGATCTGTATACAGCCAATTCTTACAAAAATTCCTAGAAAGTTCATGGCATCAAACGTAACCTTTGCCTCTTTTCCTCCCATCTCAGCCCCTCCCTTTTCCTTCCTTCCTGCTGAAGATTTGACAAATCATTCTCAGAACATAGAAGATGGAGTCAACCTCAGCTAAGCCACTTATAAATGAATGTAAGAAATGGCAAGCACTTTTACAAAAATGCTAAAAAGACTTTGGCAGCCAGATCCCAACAAAAGTTGACTCTCAGAAATAATTACCCACTGGCAAATTTACTGCTGCCTTTGACATAAAGTATGTCTTCTATTGTCTGATTGAAAGACCTAATCAGACACTCTACCTGTTGCTAAATAGACATTGTCATGGCAGATATGGAGTTAGTGGTATTTTATCATATCCATATCCAGGTAGAAGTAAAAGATTAATGAAAAATTTCCAAAGCAGATAATGCTTTTCATAGATATTCTATTAATTTTCAACACATATATTTAGTGTGTGTGTATGTGTGTGTGTGTGTGTGGATGGATGGATACATGCACGAAATGAGGAGGTTAGGAAATAACATATGAGAGTTGGTTTTCTCTTTCACTACACAGGTCCCAGAGGTTAAATTTAGGTACTCAGGCTTGGCAGCAAATAACTTTGTCTGCTGAGCCATCTTGCCTGCCCATAAAACTATTCTAAAAGAGAATGTAAACATTTATTGTTGAGAGAAACAAATTTTTTAACTTACCAACCTCTTAGCATGTGTGACTGGACTATTTATTCAGTTTTTATATCATGCTCCTGCAATGTCTTTATTTGAGAACTGGATTCCTACCAATAATTATAAGAAACATATTTGTACTGGGCATATGTTCATTATACAAATAATTATATGGGGAAATGGTGGCAGAGACTAGGGAAAGGACTGAAATGCTCTGTCAGGAGGAGATCTATAGCCATTCACAGGACATCTTTCTAAACCACACAAAAACCAAGGGAAATGAAATAGAGGAAAGGTTTAGGATTTGAGCGATCAATAATCAACTTGCAGAATAAAAACACCAAGGCCGACTGAAATCAAAGCTAAATGCAATGTTCCACGAGACTCACTGTGAGGATGATTTAGGAAATTGTGCAAATTACAGTGTGTACCCTTCATTTATCTGCACTACTATTTGTATAACATTCCAAGACCAAATTACATTTCTTCTCACTTTGGGCTTGTTGACGTCTAGACTGTCAAATAAGCACTGGCTCCCAAACCCCAAATTTTAGCTTTTCAAGCTAAATGTACAGCGATCATAGAATGCCCTCACTGTCAGGCATCCATGAGAGTCCCTGTGATTTTTGAATCTTCCTTTATCTCAGTGATTAAATGGCCTTTAAAAAGAGTATATATGAAATATATGTGGTCTTTGTTTCAGGTGAGTCAATATAATCCTCCATATTCAATCATCTCAATCAATATTTATATTAAATTGTCCAAGTGACAAGGAATTAGCAAGTAAAGGAGACAGGAAGTTTAAGGAAAATTAACTCGGAACGCCCAGAATGTTCCTTGTTTCTCTATTTTTACTTTGGATCATATTACAGAAATCAGAGTCAGAATGACATAAATGTTAGAATCTAGATAACTTTCGTTATATCTGACCTCAAATCCTTTAATCTATTAAAAACAAATTTATGTCAATTTCTTAAAAACTCAGACTATGCAAAAAATAAATTCCTCAGGCATCTAGAAGTATATATATTTGGGAATGGAAGGAGTCTCCAGACTTCACCATGTTCCTGTTCTGGGCTTTTCTTTGACACCTTAGGCTGACATTTCCTTCCTCTTTCTCTCTCATGAATTTCTTTCCAATGCAGACCTTCATGGCAGCTTTGTTTTAGGAAGTTATTCAGAGGGCCAAAAGCAGACAAACCTACAGACAAAACAGAAAACCTACTTCCCGGGCCATTGTAATCCTTTTAAAAATGAAATTGAATGTGTGTTGCATACGTGTGTGTCTGTGTGTGAATGAGAGAGACAGAGAGAGACCCAGAGAGAGAGAGAGAGAGAGAGAGACAGAGACAGAGACAGAGACAGAGACAGAGACAGAGACTGCATGTATGTAAAAGTTAATATGCATCTTCTAGAAGTTAGGCACTTCTTTTCTTCCTAGGTTTTGTGGATCAAACTCAGGTTGTATGAATTGCATAACAAATATGTGTTCTATTTGATCCATCTCTAACAGAAAACTTTGAGTCAATTTTTTTTTTCACTGTGGGAGTCGGATGCATCAACATGTAAAATGTACTTATTCCGCATTCAGGATGTGGTGGCACATGCCTGTAATCCTAGCTCTCAGGAGGCAGAAGCAGAAAGATGAATGGGTTCAAACCAGTGGGAACACACAAGACCTTGTCTCAGGGAAACAAGGGCTTCAGTATAGCTTAGTGGTGGAGTGCTGGCTCAGCATGCCTGCAGCCTATGTCCTGCCTACAGCACTAGATAATAAAATGTATCTATGGGATATTAAATCCTATCTGGTGTCCAGATTTGAGAGAATCAACTGTTGTGCACCAAAAGACTCTCCAAAGATGCTTGCTCTCTCCATCATCAACACCTCCAACAATTTTACTGACAGCAGTCATTTTAGTCCTAGAGTAAACAGAGAGAATGTTGCTCCTTGAACAGAATAGTAAATGACAGACAGAGTCAGAAAGCTATGAGCCAGACACACTCGCCTCCCACTCTACCATGATTCACATTCCACACGTATTTATCTTGACATGTGTTTCCGCATATTCTCATTCATATTATAAAACCACTTATTAAAACACTAACACTTTGGTTAATTCAAGAATCCCCAAAGCCAACCAGAAGAGGTGATTTCATTTGGGGCTCTTAAATAATTTCTTTTTTAAATTAGGATTTCAAAACAGAATAGTCAGCACCAAGTAGAGAAAGAAAGGGTTACTGCTGATCTGTGGCCCACTCTTGTCATATTAAGGAATAATCACAGGATAATTTGGTTACATGCATGTGTGAAGATAAGAAATACAGATATAATATAATGACCGGTGCCCAAAAGCTAAAGAAAATTCAAGCTAGGACCTGATATTTGTTGGTATCAGTAATAAAATTTTCAATTTGTTTGAACAATCTGTCCAAATTCAGATAGAAGATGATTTTACTTTTTCTTGTTTTCACTAGAGGAAATATGTTAAAAATAGGAGGAAAGGGTAGAAACGTAAGATGCTCATTATTCTTTCAAGCTAAACACAACGAAATCCCATATTTCCATTAATTCTAGAGTGCTTTAAATTCATATTTGCATTTTATTTATGGTGTTATGCTTGGTTTTCCCTTTCTATAACATAATAACATTTCATGTTATTTATGTTTTTCATCAGTTTTTATGGCTCCATCATACTGTGTTTACTTGAGATATTACAAATTGCTTAACTATTCTCCTACTATCAATCACTTAGATTGCTCATAGATTTTTACCATCAACCAAAAATGACACAGATATCTTTGCATGAACACAGTATTTCAGATTAGGATTAGTCCTTACAGTTGATTACAAAATGAGAACTAATTGATTCAAAAGTGTGACCATCTGATAGCTCTTGAGTTCTATAAGCAAATAAGTTACAAAAGCAAATGAACAACAAAAAGACAATATAACTCTTAGAGTCAGTGTTCTACTGCTGTGCAGACACATGATCAAGGCAACTCTTTCTTTTTAATTAATCATTTTAATTATTTTTTTACATTTCAAATGATATAACCCTACCCAATTACTCCTCCACAAACCCTCTATCTCATCCCCTCTCTCTCCCCTCCTCTTTGCCTCTATGAGTGTGGTTCTCCACCCACTCTCCCACTCCAGCCTCACTGTTCTAGCATCCCTCTACTCTGAGACATCAAACCTCCATAGGACTTAGGGCCTCCCCTCCCATTGATGCCAGATAAGGCCATCCTCTGCTACATATGTAGCTGGAGCCATGGATCCCTCCATGTATACTCTTTGGTTGGTGGTTTAGTCTCTCGGAGCTCTGGGTGGTCCCATTACTTGGTACTCTCCTTCCTATGGGGTTGCAAACTTCTCCAGCTCCTTCAGTCCTTTTCCTAGCTCTTCCATTGGGGTCCCTGGGTTCAGTCCAATGTTTGGCTTTGAGTATCTGTTTCTGTATTTGACAAAGGCAATTCTTATAGAAGAAAATATTTAATTGGGAGCTTACTTACAGTTTCAAAGGTGTAGCCTATTATCATCTTGGTGGAAAGCATTGCAGAAACATGGTGGTACAGGAGTTGATGAGAGTTACATCCTGGTCCACAAATAGAGATAGATAAGTAGACAGACAGGCAGACAGACAGATAGACAGTCTTAAGAGAGAGAGATTAGGTGAAATGAATCAGGCATAAGGAAAAAAGCTACATTGTCTCAAATATATATGGATCTCATAGAAGTTGATAGTAAGTAGTAGATATCAAAGACTGTGCAGAGTAGGGTCAGGGAAGGATATAGAAAAGGTTATTAATGTGTATGTATAGTTACTTTTCCCATTGCTGTGATAAAATGCCTAGCAGGAAGCAGATTGCTGGAGCCCGTTTTGTCTCACAGTTTGAGGATACAATTCATCCCTTCAGGGAAGCATGATACAGCCACAGTTGGGAGGGAGAATCCTGTGGATGCGGCTGATCATCTACCTTGCTCCTATTTGCTCAGTCTAAGACTCCTCTAATGGACCCTCTTAGTTGTACCTAGAAATACATTTTCATAGAGATTCTAAATTCCATCAAGTTTGACAATCAATGTTAGCTATCACACTCATAGTTAAACATGAGCACAGAGTTCTCCTGTGTTCCTGTTGCAGAAGCTGACTATATATAATGTACTGTATATTTTAAAAAGTTGAACAAAAAGATTTAGAAAGTTTCTACCACAATAATTGTAAAATTTTCTGCAGAGGCTTAACCCATTTTTAAAATTATGCAATGTGCATGTTATTGATATATCATAAGCCCATTAATGCACTTAAAGGCAGTTTTTATTTCTGCTAAAAACCAAAATAATTTTTAGAATGAGTTAGTCAATTCTCTTCCCCTTCCACCTGACTAATGTCTAACTTCTACTACTACCTCAGCTTTGTGAGTCCTGAGATCTACAATTAAGCTATCAAAACTCCCATAGTCTGGCTACAGTTCACCCAGAGACATTAGAGAAATGACTGAGTAACAAGTTTATAACAATGGCTCATACATCAGGGTTGCAGCTCTCCACTTAGATTCTTAAATCATAAGGGAATGTTCCTGCTCCAGAGTCTAAGCATCACATATATCATATGCTCTTATGTGTAAAACGTGCCATTATCTCTACTCTTACTTTATCGCAGCTAAACAATTATTATAGAGGAATTTGGGCATTCTTTCAAAGATGAGCTTTCTTATTACATTGTGGTTATAAAATGTAATCAGTTAGCAGAAGCCTACTGTCATCTGGCCATTTAAATGTGATGCCTGGGGCTTTTAGCCTTGCTGATTGGCATCTTCTGACTCTTGTGCCATAGAGACTGTCCTGATAATTACTCAGGACCATATCCCAATTCTACAAAACGACTAATACATAAAACTTCGGTGACATAGTACAGAAGTTTTGACCCCCCAACATTAGGATTAAAATTGTTAGAAAAGATGACCTGCGTGTTCAGCTCCAGGGTAGAGAACATCGAAAGTGACAAGTGCTAAGTCTGACCTTCCATGTGGACTTGTGTTTCTAGTCCAAGAACAGAATAATAGCATACTATCAATGACAAACCTGCAAGACCTGGAACACAACCTCATGAATCAAGATCTCTAGGGCCAAAGCTTGCCAATTTGCATTTAAAAATTCTTCAAGTGACATACCCACAGATGTACACTATGGTAAGGCAAGGTCATGTAAAAACTGTTGCTTTGAACTCATAAAGACTATATAGAGTAAAACACTGCTTTAAACTTGCATTAACATCTTTCAGTAACTCTCTTTTCATGTAATATTATCTCTGGGGTAATTTTCTAAAGAACTTTTTGTTTAAGAAGGTGTAAAAAGGCCAGAGGAAAAATTAAAATTGTTGGTTGAATGGCTGATTTGGCTTGGGAAGCTCTCCCCCACCCATCCACCCACGCATCCATCCATCCATCCATCTATTCATCCATCCATCCATCCATCCATCCATCCAAATGTATATGTCTGCAATTGTGTGTAGGTATATGTATATGCATGTAAACATGCATGAATATTTTAGGAGTGTATGAGTAGGGTGGGTGGGCCCTTCAAAAATGTGGATGTGTTAATGTGGCATTGAGAGGGTGAATGAAAGCATAAATGTATGTATACATGCATATGTGTCTATGCATATTTGCCTGTATGCAGCATCTTAATTCCTTTCCTTTCCTTCCTCTCTAATTAATAAAGAATTAACCAGGCCATCCAGAGAGGCTTCTGGCTACCTGGACAGAGAAGGGAGCAATAGCAATACATGTTTTACTTAATTCCCTGCTGCTAAGCCATATCTGCTAATCACCCAAGCCAGTGGTTTCTTATCATAGAATAAGCACGGAAGTTTTTAGGATTTATAAGGAAGTTATCAGCAAGCATTCAGTATAGTTGGAGAGCTAGAAGGCCAGAGACCATCAGTCATTAAAGCTACCTATATGTTCAACGTTGTGTCCTGCTTCAAACAATTCCAGGCTAGGCTGGCTCCTGGGAGGTTTTGTGTATGAGAAGTTAATTCCATCTTCTGGGTTTTCTAATTATAAGCAAGTCCAAGAACAAAGTTGCTGATAGACATTTGGAAGAGAGAGTTCAATGTCTGTATGAGACTGAGGTCATCGGGGAGGAAGGTAAGAAAAATAAAACCAAGTATTTTTTCCTTCTTGTCTTAAATTGGTGTGGATTGGGTTTTTGACACATGGAACCAAACTCAGACTAAATATACACTGTCATAAAGATGCATGGTGCTCATAGGTTGTGTCAGATGTCAGTGTTTCTGAGTTCCCATGCTTCAGAACTAGCTGAGAAGATATTGGTGATTGGCTGGTTTCTACGAAAATACCTTTGGTTACCATGGTGATGAGAGGGAGCAGATACTAGATGAGGGTTTTAAAACATTTTCATGTAAAATATGACCAAGGTAGAGACCATATTTAACCCAGCTCTGAGAATGCTGTTCTTACATAAACCACCGAAACTTTTAGAGAGACACAGGCCTTAGATCCTCTATGTTCTTCAAGGAATTCAGAGGGGCAGTGCTGCTTAAAGGGGAAGTTAAGTGTTGATACTACCCCAAATCTAGAAATCCAGAACACTGTATTTCAGACCCTCATCACATATTTATTACAACACACATAGACTTCATAACCATAACAAGAAATGATAAATAAACAATATGGTTAGTCTTGGTTGGGCCTGGTGTTACACACCTGTAATCTCAGCACTCCAGAGGCCAAAAAAAAAGGGGGGGGGGGATTCAGAGTGCAAGACTCACCTATGGTATGTAGCAAAACCCTGCCTCAAACAGTAATGACAACAACAACAAAAAAAAAAGACTACTGAGTTTAATTTTCTCAAAGCTAGTGGCAGAACAAATGTTAAAGATCAAAAGAAAAATTCAGACTTCTTGGTAGTTTGCTAAGGATTCACAATAATAACCTTTGAACTGAAAACCGAGTATCATATGTAAAACTGGATTTTGATAGAGCTTAGCAGTTGCTAACCCTGTAGCAATCCAGCAGGTTCTCTTTTCTGTTAGGGTGTGTTGGTTCTTTGTGATCTCCTATGCACATCATGGCTGGAAACTCTTAATGATCAATTCTAAAATGCCATATATTTAGGGAAAAAATCTTATAAGGTTAAGATTTGGGGTACATTTTAACATTGACCCCTTCAATGGTCAATGGTGTCTTTAAAGTACCACTTCCCTCCCCCACCCCCACTCACCCCTGTGAATTAAATGAGAATGACCCTGTAGGCTCATATATTTGAATATTTGGTCAGCAGGTAGTGGAATTGCTTGGGAAGGATCGAGAGGTGTGGCCTTGTTGGAGGAATTGTGTCAGTGAGGATAGGCTTTGAAGTTTCTAAATTCTACTCCATTCCCAGTTAGCTCTCTCTGCCTTTTATGGGTCGGGGGTCCCAAGGCTTGCAGGGAGGCCAGGCGCCATCTGGTTCTCTGCACTTGGGCACCCAGGTGCCATTGGAAGCTGAGGAAGAGCTGAGAATGGAGTGGGGACCTGCAGGCTGGATCTAGCTCAGGACCAGGGAACAGGAGAGGGGAGAGCTCTGACTGGATCCAGCAAGGAGAGTCTTTGGCTTGTCAGTAGCAGGCTTAGCTTGGTGGCAGCCAGGTGTGTTGAGAAGCCTTCTATGAGAGATTAGATGACATCTTGTTAGGTGAAAACCTTCTCCATTGCTCCCCATGGCAGACCCCAACAAAAAGAGACAGTCCACAGTTTTAAGGCATTTATTGTCATGGTAGAAAATGGATAAGTAAAACCGTACCCCACTTCACAGGGTGGGCCTGAGGTTAAATATCTTTTGCAGGGAGGAGTGTCTGGTAAGGAGAGTTTATTGGCTAAGTCCTCCAGGCCTTTAGGTACCTCATTAAGATGAGTCTATGTGACCTGCAAGTCCTTGGAGGGGTTTGGGGTTTTGCCCTTATGTCACTGATAGTCACAAATCTATGGAAGGCTGCAGCCTCATGCCAGGAGCCTGGTTCCATGGGAGTGGGGCAAAATGCCTTCTGTCCCTTCAGAGTCACCAGGGTTTCTAGCCTTAGCTCAACAAGAACCAGGCTGCCTTTCACAGTTCTACACTGCCTTGCTGTTGTTTCTCCAGATATGAGCTCCTAGCTACGGCTCCAGCTCCATGTCTGCCTGCCTACTGCCCTGCCGCTTGCAATTATGGTCAGCGACTCTAACCTTCTACAAATCCCAAATAAACTCTTTCTCTTATAAGTTGCCTTAGGCAAAGTATTCTATCACAGGGATAGAAAACGCTTTGTGCTTTACAATATATCAATTATACTGGGATTAAGGGGCGGAGTCTTGCTCTCATTCTGCCACAAGATAGGCATGGAGGAGTTACTTTACCTTTGGGAGATGGTTCTTTCCTATATATGGTGTAGAAAATGGACAATAAGAGCTGTTTCTTATTTTCAATTCTAAGTCCAGGTTTTCATGTACCATAAGTGACATTTGCAAACTGGTACATGGAGACTCCTTACCTCTATCATACACTTTCTGTGGGAAGTTTGTATCATATTGCCAAATGAGAGCATAAAGACATAGGCAGCATCTCCCATGCCAGTCCCAGAGCTTCCTAACAGGTTGGTTAGGACTTTCTCTGGGTCTGCATGAAGTTTGCCATCTCCCTCTGCTCAGTGATATTTCCTCCCATATATCTTCACATGCAGTCACTCTTTTTAAATATCTTCCATCTCAAACACCATCTTACCATCTGCTTTCAGGGACCCGAAACTTGTGCATATGGAATTCATCTAGAAATAATAAATTCATCTATTCATCTCTCTTGTACCACACATAAAGATATAGAAACTAGTGCACATTTCAATATTAATAATTGTTATTTCTGGGTAATAGGGATTTCTTCAAATTTTGTCAAGAGCGTGGGAGGAGTCTCCCTGTTAGAATGGCTGCCTAACATCCCCCAGGCCCTAGATTCAACTCCAAGAATTGCCAAATAAACCTAAGATATTTCCTGAAGTTTTCTGTTTTGAAACATTTTCAGTGTTTCAAAAATGCCTAGCAAGTATATACATTTTAGTCAAAAATCCCAATAACAAGAAAAACAAGCAAATAATGATACTTTTACAGAGGCAGGAGGATAACAAGGGACAACAATATCATAAGTGTGTCATTTTTAGATACATTATTTACTTTAATTCATTTGTATGGGTGTTTAGGTTGCATGTATTTAATTATGTACATCATGTGTGTCCCTGGTACATGAAGAGGACATGGGATGCGCTGGAACTGGTGCTACAGATGGTGGTAAGCCACCATGAGAATCCAACCTGGGTCCTCTGCAAGATCAACCAATGTTCTTTAAATGCTGAGTCAACTCTCCAGCCGCAACATGTATTTTCTTCCAAACTGTAACAGTAAGTGGAAGTTTTATAAGACTGCCATGAATTGTTTCAAATTTGGAAAAGGACAAAATTTTTTCTCTCTATTCACAAAACAAAGTTTGCCCAGGCTTTGAGAGGGCTTGGATTAGCATCTCAGCACATCCTGCCTACATATTTCCATTATTTTGAAGTGGTATGCTTTGCACAAGGCTATACTTATTCCCTTGTTTTGTGGGTAATACTTCATGAAAATAGATATGTTTGTTATATAAGAATATATGAATGCCGTACTCAGATGCTGACAGATTTGGTTAATGGAGAGGGGACTTAAACCATCATCAAAATGTCACAATATCCTTATGAAATCTTGGCATATTACACTGACTTCCATGACAGCAGGACCCATGTTTAGTATGTTAACTTTTGCATATTATTTGCAAAGCCAAATATTGTGATAAGCAAATAAAATCCTTTGGGCAAATCAGAGTAAGAATTAAAAATGTCTCATCAATTCCCTCTTATTTTCTGCCTATGGTCCCTTTGTTTCACAGGGAAATGTGTTTATTTTCCAGGGATAATTGTAGTAGCCGTAGTGAGAACAGCTCCATAGGCTCACATGTTTGAACACTTGATCCTCAGTTGGTGGTGCTGTGTGGGTCGGTTTAGGAGGAGTGGCCTTGCTAGAAGAAGTATGTTATCTTTGGGGGAGGGCTTGACGGTTTCGAAGCTGTGCTCTATTTTCCGGTTCACTCTCTCTGACTTGTGGATTTCCGTTTAAGATGAGATCTCTCAGTTTCTCTCTCCAGCTGCCATGTCTCCCTGCTGTGATGGATTCTTTCTTATTCCTCTGGAACAGTATCCCCTCCTCATGTAAGTCACTTTGGTCACCGATCTTTATCCCAGCAATAGAAAATGTGTAACCAGCCGGGTGTGGTGGCGCACGCCTTTAATCCCAGCACTCGGGAGGCAGAGGCAGGCGGATTTCTGAGTTTGAGGCCAGCCTGGTCTACAAAGTGAGTTCCAGGACAGTCAGGGCTATACAAAGAAACCCTGTCTCGAAAAACAAAACAAAACAAACAAACAAACAAAAATGTGTAACCAATACAAGTACAATTACCGGACTTTAATAACAGTTCAAGCAAACAACCTCCAAATAGGTTTTGCTTTCCTTCTTCACAGGCGCGATGATTAATGTGACCCTTTGTCTCCTCTCTTTGCACAAAAGGTTAAGAGTCAAATAAAGAAAAAAAAATCTCTTATAATGAAAACATTGCTCAAAGAAAACAAGAAGAAAAAAAAATGTTTGTCCTAAATAACATTTCCAAGATGGCCCATTCCCACTGCAACGAAAGAATGTAAATCATTTTTCAGGTTCATTTTTATGGGGTGTTATTTTAACATAAAAACAGACCCAGAAAGAGAGCGAAGATGAAATCGAATCTCACTAATTGAAATGGATGGGCCCAGAGCAAGCATCCATAGTCACAAACATGGTCAGTGTCTGTTCTCCCAAAGGCGCCATTTGTTAATGTCCCCGCGTAGCCGTGGTTACGGGGCTGCAGCATGTATGGAATGGCTTCTCTTCCTTACAAGTCAGTGCAGAGATGTGCCTGTGGGAAGAATAACAATAGCCTCAGAGAGTGTATTTGAGATTTCAATTAAAAGTCCCTATCCACAGGTGGACTCCTTCCAAGTGCTGCCCTTTGGGGTCCTTACTCCTCCGTGAGCCAAAAAAAAAAAAAAAAAAAAAAAAAAACAACAAAAAAAGAAAACCGGCCAGTCATCTATGGGGCTTTGTTTGCTGGGTGTGCTGTGAGACAATAGAATAATGAACAGCGAAGTCAGCTGGTGCCAGAGCTCTGTCCCAGGGCCTGGCATCTGGGAATCCGGTCTATTTACTTAGAGCAGCTGGGCAAGTTTGGAAAGACATTCCAGTTGGAAGATCCATTAACCCCTGCTAGGAGCCACATTTTAACGTGGACTTTTTTTTTTTTTTTTTTTTTAACAGGATAAATAAGTGTTGGGTCCTACTGAGCCTGCACCCAGACAGTGGTAAAGATAAACTTGCACTGAGTAATCTTCAAGATCTCATATGCTCTCGTGCTTCGAAGCTCATATTTTGAGAGATGTTGGCAATGATGTGGTTGGAATAGTTTTTAATGCGGTGCTTTGTCCTGTGGAGTACTTGGAGACACTTAAATCAAGCCCTTTGTTTCCCAGTGGTCTGATAGAAGGGAATGGGCAGTTTTGTGGCTACTTTACCCTATAATAAGAAGACTGTATCTCCCGGACTGTTGCACAAACCCTTACCAAGTACATGCTTTGCCAAGCACGTAATTAATTAGGCATATCTGAACGAGAAGTTAGAGTCCCTGCTATCATAATGTCGCACATGCACCTGAAATCTTATTTCTAATTATAAGCCACACATGTGTGGAAAATAGGAAATGCGGCTCTGAAAATCTTTCCTGAACTGCACAATTTACTATTCTAGGTTTTTTTTCTTCCAGTATTCCAGTCAAAGCAGAGGATTGTTATAAGGAGCAAACTTATCTTCATCTCTGCCAGAGTCTCATCTCTCTCCTTTACATTTGAAATACCCGAATCCCATCTTTAAAATTTCAGAATCTCATTGTCTGTCAAACTCCCATTAAAAACTCCTCTCTCTGTGCTATCCCAGCCAATGGGCAAAAATGTTCTTTCTTCCTCTGATGCCTTTAGAAACTTGCTTTGCTATATCTTAGGTAACTTATCCTTATCTGTGTGTGGTCCTTCACCTCTCCTTCCTTCCCTCAAACATCTCTAAAATCTCACATGTTCATGATCAAGCTCTAAGGTTGTTCTGATTTTGTTGACTAGAGTCTTTACACATCACTTGATATCTTACACTAACTAGTCATGTTTTAGTTAGATTAGACATTCACGGGCCGTGTTTGAGCAGAAATTGAGCCCCCCCCCATGTGTTCTTTATGGTTATCAGTCATAAGGAAGGGAAGGCCCATGTTTGACAGCTTAGAAGTTAGTTCAGGAAGAGTAGAATTCTACTAGAAATGGTGGTGCTCTTGGAAAACAAGAGGAGCAAGAAGCCCAAGAGACAAAACATGATTGACAGGTACCAGGCACTGATGCATTCATGTGGGAACCACTATTGTAAAGATTTGAGAATTACAGAGGGAGCAGCCCTTTCCCAGTTCTCTGAAAGCTGAGGCAGGTGGATCTTTGTAAGTTTAAGGCCAGCTTTGTCTACGTGGTGCTACCCCTATATCAAAAAAAAAAAAAAAAAAAAACAAGTCAAAAACGAAAGAAACAAAAAGTATGCAAGAAAGCTGCAGCTATTGCTGAGGCTGGCATTTGAAATGGTATGGAAATGAAGTGGACTGGGCCTTGGTATTAGAAACCCAGGATTCCAGGTCTCAGGAAGGCGGTGATGAGATTATAGGTGTATACAGTAAAGTCCTGTCTCCAGAACGAAAGAAAAGAGAAGAGAGGAAAGGAGGACAGAGGAGGGAGAGGAGAAGAAGATGGGGGTAGAACAGGGAAAGAGAAGGACATTGAGCTAGCCTGGCACTCACACTGGCCAGGCCCCTAACTGACAGCGCTCCTGCCTCAGCTTCACAATTACAATGTCATTAGGCTGTATCACTATGGTCACCTCAACATTATAGTCCTTCTCCCAATCAACTTCAAACTAGGCAGGGCTTCTAAATTGATTTTTATCTCATGTTTGAGAAAATGGGTACCCACGCTTTAACCAACATGCTCAGTTCTCCTCAGTGTATGAAGAGGTGGTCTTGGATCCAAAGTTATGTCTTCCCACCCAGTCTTTATTGTAAGTGTTGGGGAATTATTTTTGTCAGTACAGCAAGAAGAAGACTTAGTGTTAGGACTTTGAGTTGACCCTCGACACTGAGCATATGTGTGCCTGGATGACCCACAGTTGAAGGGAAAGGAACAAAAGAAAGATGGTCACTACCCTGATTTCTTCAGTCTCCAGCCAATGCTTCTAATAAATCAAAAGCCAGGGGGCAGTAAGCCAGAGAGGCTGGGAAATGGATCTGGCAGGGTTTTCTGTCTTTCTTACCTAAAATACAGTCCAAAGCAATGGACCCGTAGAGCCTCTTGATCAATAATTTCTTCCATGTGCCACTCAGCTTTGAGCTAGTGGTTTAATTTACAAATATATTATCCTCAATGAGAAGTCCGATGAACTGTAATATCCTTATCCATGGGCCACTTTTGAGCTCTCTGTGAGATAGACTTTTCCCCCTAAAATAATGCATATAATGATGTGCACTTCTCTTTGCTGCATTTTTGCTTTCTAGGTATTTTTGTTGTTGTCTTGTTTACCATTTCCTGTGTGTATCTTCTTGTCCTGGAATCACTCCACAGTACGATAGTATATCTAGGTCTGTCTTATCTTGAGCAGATCTTATAGAACTGCATTCCCGTTTCCCTATGAAATCCCATTTGATATATATTAATAAGCTTATTTAGAGAGAAATGTAAGTGCTTAAGGGTGACAGCTAGTCTTCCAGACAAGCTTCAGTGAGTCTCACCTTTTAGAACTCCCGCTTGTACAGTGTCTTCTGCTTTGAAAAGCTTCAAAGTCAAAGTGATGACACTTTCCCCATAAAGCTAAGTTACAAAGGTCAACACCATTTCGACCTGGTCTCTTTCAGTGGTTGCTATGTAGATGCCCTTATTCTCTGAGGACACTCAAGGTATTTCACGGCCCACGTTGGAGTTCTGACCCATGTCCACCAGCCACCAGCTTTCTAACGTTGAGAATAAACTCAACAAGATGTAAGCAGCCCAAGTCAAGCATCTATGGCAGGATTAATGGTGCTAAAGTGAAACTTGATAGCAACCAGGAGAAATCACAATGCTGCCTGAGACTTTGCCTACAATGGCTAACTTCTGACTCGGTGGCTGTTCTCCTGACATTTTTTCAGAAGGGACTTTGTGAGGTTGATGCTCAGCAATGATGATATCCTTGATCTCCTAGAATTCTGATGTTATGCAATAAATTTATTCAAAAACATCATCATCATCATCAGAGAGAGAGAGAGAGAGAGAGAGAAAGGTATAGCTCTGGGATAGGACTTTGCTATGTAGTACAGGCTGGGCTGAGTTTCACATCGAATCCCTCTAACTTAGAGACGTACCATCTCAGTGTCACAACCACTTGGACTGCAGGCATGAGCCACCACAACCAGTCCAACAATAAATTTTTCTCCCAATACACTTGACAAGTGACACACAGGGACACATTTATTTTAATTCATTTTTATTTTAATTAATTTTTATTCTTATCAATTTTCTTTTACATTTTATGAAGTTGATATTGTGTTTAGCCAGGATGTCCACGTTTCCCCAGTATGTTAAAGCAGATCCTGAATCCAAACCCAGGTTTTCTAGGGAATCCTATTGTAATGGCTGAGGATGTTGTTTATTGATATAGAAGTCAAGTTAGAGATGTAAGGTGAGGTGTTTCCTTTGCTCCTCAGCACTGAGCATGTATCTGCCTAGATGATGGATGTACACTAACAAGTCAAAAATTCAGCGGGACAATGTGACAGACAGCTGTGGGGATGAACTACCACATATATCTAAGAGGAGTGAGCTGTGCCCATTACAAGCAGAACACTGCACACAACTGCTCTTGTTCATTCCCCTGTCTGCTAATACTTTCCAGATCTTTAATCTAAGCATCTTGAAAAATCTAGCTGTAGTTTTTTGGGTTTTTTGTTTTGTTTTGTTTTGTTTTGTTTTTTTTAACTTTCCCAGGATTTGCTCCAGATCATAGACACATGTGCTCGGAACGTCCTGATTCTCTGTTATAATGTGTTTCTCATTTGTGATTTCACTGAAAAGCTTCTATTATCTAGAACAACCCTACAGTCTCTAAGACACTGAATAACAAGTCATGTTTGATAATGTATACATTCCTTTTCTCTGACAGATGAAAATAAAAGATTTTTGCTAATAACATATTTACTATGAAAATGACAATTTTCAAACAGTGTAATATTCGTATTCTTATTTATTCTATTATTTCCTACCATTACATAGATAATGTCCTGATTTTTTTTTCCAAGCTGAGCATTTGGGTCAGAATTATTTATCCCAATGGGTTACGAAGGCCAATATAAATGGTATCCATGCACATTTCCTGTTGGCTTTTCACCCAAAACCTGGGACCATTTTGTACTAGGAAATCTAAGTCAGATAAACATAAGGTGGCACTGGAAAGAGGGGAGTTATGAAATGACCATTCCAAAGAGCTTTTTGCAACAGTGCTCTGCCTGGGAAAACCCATCTCTTTTCTTTTGTGCAGCTATCTTTGAATATCATTCAAGAGCACTCCCCACCCAGACAGACCCCTCTCTTTTCTTTTGTGCAGCTATCTTTGAATATCATTCAAGACCACTCCCCACCCCAACAGACAATGAATTGTTGTCTTTTCTCCGTAGACAAGCTTGTGGGCCAACCTGATCTATGCAATGCCATAATCAAGGCTGACCTGTCAGATGACTCTAGGCCATGTCAAACAGATGGAAACACTAACTGGGGCAGCTCTTGCCTAGGGTACACACTAACCAGGGCAGCTCCTACCTGGGGTATGCACTAACCAGGGCAGCTCCTGCATGGAATATGCTTTGCTTTGCTTGTAGATGACACAACCTTTTCTGCTTCTCCTGTTAGCTTGCTTTTTGTCCTGATGTGCTTCTGGAAGGAAGAGGCACCCAATGTGTCCTGGTAGGACCAGTGTTCAGCAAGATGCTCAGGGTTTATGCTTTCCACGTTGCCTTTATCTTAAATATCAGAGCATTCCAGATTTGCTGACTTTATTTGCCTTTATCCACCTCAGCTCTTGAGGGTACCATTACCCAGAGATCACAGTATATCCTATTTAACAGGCTTTGGGCAATGATAACAGGCCTAGACTGTGTTGCTCCTAGCCACATTTTAGAGTAATTGTGTTTAATGCTGGCCCATGCTTTAATAATAGTCAGGATACCATTATAAACGAAGTTGATAGCTGGTCTTAAATGGCTCCCATGTGCATGCTCTTGCCCTGTCGCACTTACTTAATTCTGCCAGACACTTATATGCCCGTATAGATCACTTTCTCAAGAAACTCTATGTTCTCATAAAGTTTGTTCTCCTGTGAGAAAAGCTTTAGGGCCTTTTTCCTAAGCATCGCATATGTCATCAAAGGGGTCTCAGATATGTCATCATCTCCTTTGAATTTAAGCTCAGAACTTAACTCTGTTTTTCATAACTCTGTATTCAAGTGACTATTACACTAATCTTCCCATAATGGAAGTTTTACAGGTACATAAAATAAATGCATGCAAATGTTCTCAGCTTAATGTCCTGTTATATAGAAGGGCAGTTTGTTTTCTCTCTCTCTCTCTCTCTCTCTCTCTCTCTCTCTCTCTCTCTCTCTCTCTCTCTCTTCCCTACACTGGAAAAAAGTAAAGGCTAGGTATAGAATGTCAAGACTATGCAACAGACTCCATTCTGTTCTGCATTGTGTTGTGTTCAGAATTTAGAAGTAACAAGTCATATAAATTCTTTCACATTAAAATGACATAAGCTTCAGTTTCTAAACACTAGAATGACAGAAACTGAAACATGGCTGCTTAGGGGAGCACTCTGTTTAAGTCTATGTAAATGGTAGGGAGAGTACCCTAACCTCAGTTCAAATGCCACATTCTTTGGTCTAATTTAGCATCTTCTAATGCTAATCCTCAAATTGTTTTCTAACTCAAAAACACAGCAGACATAGTAAGAGTAGGAATCCATGTTTCAAATGCTTTTAAAGACATGCGGTTTCTCTCTTAAAATTACTTGTAATTTTTGCCACATTCTCATTCACCTAGAAGGTTTGAAATGTTTGAGATAAATAGAAGACCAGATAAGATCAGGGGTGATTTATTATCTTATTTGTAGTTTCTGTTTAATATGTTAATTGAACACCTCAGCAAACAACACCAATTGTTTTACTTACCATCCCCATGGCGATCTCGACTTAACTATTTAACAAACGTAATAGAAAATTGATTTTTCTCTTTTTATGAAAAACAAAGATCCATAAAGATTAAACACAAGCTAAAGGGTTTGAATAATTGGATGCGACTGAGGACTAACACTGAAGAAGAAGAATTGTGTATGGAGGAGCATAACACAATCCCAGCATCACCCAAATCAATTGTGTCTTAGCATCAATTACATCATTTTCTGCTCCCAATCTTAACATCAGGAAAATAACAGAAGCGGAAATACACATTTTTATCTCTTATAGTAATGGATGGGGTTTTTTCCTACCTGTTCATAAAAATGCTTCCCCCCCCCGACAATTATCTGCTTAAATCCATTTTTTAACAGACATTTTTGTTTTTTTTTTTTTGTTTCAAAAAAGTGATAGAAAGAGTGCCTGACCTTAAAATTCTTATGATTGTATAAAACCTTAGCAGAAGGAGAGATGACTCAGCCATAGGAGAGCACACTGCTCCTGCGGAGGACCCCAGTTTGCAGTACCCATGCTAGGAAGACCACAATTCAAGTAATTACAGCTCCAGGGGACATGACATCCAACTATGATTTCCTATAGTCATGTATATACACTCACACACAAACACACACACACTGACACTCATATATATAACCAAAATATAATAAAATAGAAAAGAGTAATAAAATATAAAAATATATAAATATAAAAAGAGTATAACATAACCAGTAGCTTCCCCTTTGCCTCGGTTATACGAACACAAATTAATTTTTGTTTTAAAAAGATGTCCCCTAATTTTTTAATTTCATTTAATTTTTTTTCCACAGAAGTTTCTAGAGGCCTTACTCAACCAGGGATGAGACACAGTCTAAATAAATAACACCCTAATTCTCATAAGCGTGTGTTGTATTTAAAGAAAACCGAAAATAGATGTTCAATTTATAAGTAAGACAATGTCATACAGTGATGGAAGGTAACTAAAATGGAACATAGCATGCCAGGCAGGGATTGCTGTTTCAGATACACTGGAAAGTGCTTGCACGAAAGAGCCGCACAGGCGAGAACTAGAACATTGGCCATGAGCTGGCCATGTAAAACACGAGGCAAAAGAGTATTGCCATAAAGCAAAGTGACAGCTTATACTGAGTTCCAGCAGGGAGCTGGCCAGTTCACAGCACCAAACATGGTTTATGATGTCTCTCTCAATTCCACTTTAAATTAAATAGAAAAAAAAAATCACTGGATCAATTTAAAGCACCGAAGCATGACGTATGAGTCAGTCAGGACCTTGCCTGGTGACTGTGGCAATTTGCATTTATCTGGACATTTTAGTTTTCACCATTTTAATTCAGCAATTTGCAATTTTGTGTCCAGCAAAGAAAAAATATCTCACCATCGAAGGCAATATACCGATGAGAGATATTTCTAATTTATCATTAAAGTCATTATGGACCCAGATTACTATCTTTTTTTTAAATTTATTTCTTTGTTTCCCAATAAAATAATATGACCAACTCAGCACACTGGCTGAGGGCTTTCAGAACTCAGTCCATCTGACAATTGCCCAAATTCAACATGCTTTGGAGACCACCATCTGCATTACTAATTTTGTCTTGAAAACAAGGCCAGTCCCGCAGCATCAAACACCACAACTGTGACAGTCATGGAAGGCCCGGCGCTCACGGACAGAACCTCTGTGCTGCTGTTAGAAAGTTTCCTAAGGAGAACATTTTCTAACATTAAAGCTAGAGACCATAATTCATTAGCAAGAATAGAATCACGTTTGGTTTTGGCTGAGACGTGAGATGAGAGTGTGTTTTTGAAGAGATGAAAGTCTAAATTAGAGAGGGGGAAATGCCCACAGCAGCTGAAACCTGCCTTTAGAAATGTTAGGCAGGCTGTCTCGGTAGAGAAACAAAAAAAAAAAATAAGAAAAAAAATAAGAATCAGAAGTTTGAACACAGTTTATGCTGGTAATTTTCCATTATTGGGAATTCTATTTTGATAGTTTTTATGATTGTATTATGGTTAAAAACTTGACTATACAGGTCAAAGTCCTAAAACTAAAGCATGGTTGTGGCAGTATGTATTTTAAATTTTAAATAAAGGCTTATTTATCTATTTATTTATTTATTTGTGTGTGTGTGTGTGTCTGTGTGTGTGTGAGAGAGAGAGAGAGAGAGAATGCATTTATGCAGGTGCATATTCTTGTGCAGGTATGGTGACCAGAAGACCTATGTATTAGAACACTGCCAATTCCTATACCCAGCAGTGTTGTGAGGCATAAATAATACATGGTGAAATGTGTCTGAGACCCTTCCCAAAGCAACAAAACATTTTTATTTTCACCTCAACAATTCAGAACAATGGTTGCATTAAAAAAAAAACCTATCTTTACAGATGTTGTAATGAATTTTCCCACTGAATGTAATTAATAAAAAAGGTCTAAGCAGAGGTTTGTAATTTAGAAATGTTTGTAGTGTTCTTATGAAAAGCTTGGTAGAATATAAACATTTAATCTTCCTAAAGGCATTTAGTATGTCTCAGATCATCTTTGAACACGTTTGACTTTGCATTTGGAGAAACATACCGAGGTCTAGGCTCACTTCTCTGAGAGTGTTAAGCACCAGCCTGTAGAGAAGTAGAGAAGCCATATTAGAGAACTAAAATTAAGACAAATGCAGGAGTCACCGATTTTAGAGTGTGTGTGGGGGGGTGCTTTAAACGTAACTTTTTTTTTTTTTTTGTGGGTCAGAATGTTATCTCTATCACTTTTTTAAAAATATTTTTTATTACGTATTTTCCTCAATTACATTTCCAATGCTATCCCAAAAGTCCCCCATACCCTCCCCCCCACTTCCCTACCCACACACTCCCATTTTTTTGGCCCTGGCATTCCCCTGTACTGAGGCATATAAAGTTTGTGTGTCCAATGGGCCTCTCTTTCCAGTGATGGCCGAGGCCATCTTTTGATACATATGCAGCTAGAGTCAAGAGCTCCGGGGTACTGGTTAGTTCAGAATGTTGTTCCACCTATAGGGTTGCAGATCCCTTTAGCTCCTTGGGTACTTTCTCTAACTCCTCCATTGGGAGCCCTGTGATCCATCCAATAGCTGACTGTGAGCATCCACTTCTGTGTTTGCTAGGCCCCAGCATAGTCTCACAAGAAACAGCTATATCTGGGACCTTTCAGCAAAATCTTGTATGCAATGGTGTCAGCGTTTGGAAGCTGATTATGGGGTGGATCCCTGGATATGGCAGTCTCTAGATGGTCCATCCTTTCGTCACAGCTCCAAACTTTGTCTCTGTAACTCCTTCCATGGGTGTTTTGTTCCTAATTCTAAGAAGGGGCACAGTGTCCACACTTTGGTCTTCATTCTTTTTGAGTTTCATGAGTTTAGCAAATTGTATCTTATATTTTTGGGTATCCTAAGTTTTGGGCTAATATCCACTTATCAATGAGTACATATTGTGTGAGTTCCTTTGTGATTGTGTTACCTCACTCAGGATGATGCCCTCCAGGTCCATCCATTTGGCTAGGAATTTCATAAATTGATTCTTTTTAATAGCTGAGTAGTACTCCATTGTGTAAATGTACCACATTTTCTGTATCCATTCCTCTTTTAAGGAGAGTAGTCCTGACTTTTAAACAAGATTGTCTGTCAAGTCCCAGTACACAGGCTGGAGAGATGGCTCAGTGGTTAAGGACACTTGCTGTGCAATTAAGAGAACTAGAACTTAGATCCTAGAACCTACATCCCAAGCTACTCATCCTGTAAACACCTGAAACTCCAGTTCCAATTGCTGTGATGCCCTGTGTCCTCTATGCATGCCCAAGCAAAGACTCTCTCTCTCTCTCTCTCTCTCTCTCTCTCTCTCTCTCTCTCTCTCTCTCTCTCTCTCTCTCTCTCTCTCTGTCTCTCTCTCTCTCCCTTTCTCTCTTTCTCTTCCCTTCCTCCCCCTTTCTCTTACACACACACACTATAAATAAATAAATAAATAAATATCCAATCCATAGACACATAATGACCACCATCATTTATTTTACTCTTAGGGCTTTGATCTCTACTTCAAGCTTTTAGCCATATTGGCGTGCCCTTTCCCACACTCATCTCTATATATACACCCTTGATTCCTCTTACCAATAATAACCTTCCCTCCTACCTCCATCTGGCGAATTTTCTTTACCTACTCTCTTCAATTGTGCTTGTGTGTATGTATACCTGTGTGTGTGAGAGCCTGTGCATGCAAGGAGAAATATGTACACAGATTTGTGTACATATATGTGAATGTGTGTGTGGAGGCCAGAGGACAACCTCAGGTGTGACTCTGCACATGTTGTCTTCCTTTTTTTTGAGACAGGGCCTCTCACTGGCCTGCAACTTGCCAACTAGGCTAAGATGCCTGGGTGATAATCTCAGCCTACACGGTGCTGGGATTGGAAGTACTCCGCATCAGACTCAGCTTTAAAAAAATTTTTAAACATAGGTTCTGGAAATAGAACTCAGGTCCCTTTGCTTGCAATGTAAGCCTTTTACTGCCTGAGCCATCTCCACAGCCCATTTTCCTGTGATCTTTACATCCCAGTTTAACTACTCACAGATTCTGTATGTGGAAAATGATATCCTGTCTATCAAGTTGTTATTAGGTACAGGCTATTGGGCTGAGCATTTTCCAAAAGTCTCTTATTTGTTATTTACAATAAATCCATGGAATTTTCTAGATGAAGAAACTCAATAGAGAAGTTAATGTGCTTGGCAGTTGTGGCACGTGCCTTTAATCCCAGGACTCAAGAGGCAGAGGGAGGCAGATCTCTGAGTTCAAGGCCAGCTTGGTCCACATAGTGAGTTCCAGGACAGCCAGGGCTGTCACACAGAGAAACCCTGTTTCAAAAATGAAACAAAACAAAACAAACAAACAACAACAACAACAACAACAAAAAACACCAACACAATCAGCAGCAGCAGCATACATATGTTCTCTGTAATAAAGACCAATTTATTTCTAGTTCATCATTTAGCAAAAACTTCCTATTTTTTTTCCATTTTCATTGGTTATTTTATTTATTGACATTTCAAATGTTATCCCCCTTCCCAGTTTCCCCTCCACAAATCACCATCCCTTCCCCTATTCCCCTGCCTCTATGAGGGTGTGCCCCCATCCTCCTACCCACTCCTGCCTCAGCACCCTAGCATCCCCCTACCCTGGGTCATTGAGTCTCCACAGGACCAAGTAGTTCCCCTCCCAGTGTTGCCCAAAGATGCAATCCTTTGCTACATAAGCAGCTGGAGCCATGGGTTCCCCCCATGGGTACACTTTGGTTGGTGGTTGAGTCCCTGGGAACTTTGTGGGATCTGGTTGGTTGATATTGTTGTTCTTCCTATGGGGTTGCAAACCCCTTCAACTCCTTCAGTCCTTGCCCTAACTTCTCCATTGGGGTCTATGCTCTCAGTCTGATGTTTGGCTTCATGCATCTGCATTTGTATTGGTCAGGCTCTGGCCAATACAATCTGGGGGACAGCTATATCAGGCTCCTGTCAGCAAGCCCTTCTTGGCATCAGCAAAAGGCCAAAAACATGAAATACAAAAGAAAACTATCCCCCCCCCCAAAAAAAAATCTAACCTTCAATTCATTTACGGTTAGACACAAAATTAGCAATCTGCTCTAAGGGTTACACGGCTGTGCTTCCCATTGCTGAGTCAGCATATGTCCCCTGAGGCAACAGTGTCCCCCATCTCCTTAGTAATCAACCAATGAAATTCTTTGGATCGCAACGTTATTCTGAACTCTTCAGCAGAAAGCCTTTTAGGCTCCAGGAAGCTTGCCCGAATTGCCAAAAGGCCCCAGAGAGAAATACTTTTCTCTTAACACCACTTCACATAAAGGCTTACCTCATTTCCTGTTCCCAGTCTAACCTTTCTCTGGATGACTGACAGTGGAAACATTAATTAAGCAGTTATTAATAAAATTCTTCCCAGTAGACACGGTCCAGTGACTCAGCAGAACTAACTGGTCCAAGGTGCGTGAGGTCAAGTTATCCCATCCTAGGTCATGGTGCAAATGGTTCTTTTGACTTTCAGGGGAACGCCCCGCCTCCCGCCACCCCCAGAGTGAGGTTTCTGTCCATCAGTGTTCCCAATATTCCGCATATCACCTTTAGGTTTCCTGTAGGCATATGCCCGAAGAGCCACGCCTACTCTGTGGGTAAACAAGGATGTATATATAGCACGGAGCTGTTTTTGAAAATTAACATCTCTCTCGCCGAGACTCACAAATCCACAGAGGCCATTTTTTTTTATTAGCTGAAATAAGTTTCCAAGCAGATCATAGACCCAAAATATCTGCAGATAAGCATTTCCCTATCTTTTCTTCAGGATACTGTAGGGGATCTATCTTTATAATTCCATCCGCCAAAGACTAATTGTGGTGGTGGGGAAGTCCAAGAAAATAAGTGGGTAGCTTATCTATGTTCAAGTAACTTAAATTCTCATAAATTGGGAGGATCAAAGATGATACTGTTTATAATTTTTTCTAGAGTCAGTGTTTTATGTATCTTAAAATTTTTGTTTTTAAGTTATAATTCAAAACTTAATAGTAGGCTTACTTCATAATCTAAGAACCCTCTATAAACAACAGCTACTCCTTTCCATTGAAACAATCAAAACTAAAAGAGACACTTGGATGTATTTCTGATGCATTTAACAGCCTGGTGTGAATGCTCTATGCTGAATACAAGAGAAGAGGTGACTGGGTTCCTATAACTTAATGCGAGTCAGATGTTCTTTTGATTCCTGAACACAAATGCTCACTCACAGCTGCCCAGTTGTGTTGTCTGTGAACATGAAGGTCCACAGTTACACCTAAGATCATCAAGAAACTGCATCCTCCCAGCTCAGAGCTCTGGTGCAAGGAGATGCTGAAGGAAATGACAGAAACTACAAACCGCCTGATGCCGGCCCCCGAGCATCATGTTGGTGGTCTCTCCGACTTACATGTTTAATGTGGCAGCATTTTTACTTTGGCCACCAACGAGAAAAGTTTAGATGCTGTGGAATAATCTTCATTGTTGTTGGTTTAATTATATATTCCGCTGCCTAATTATGCCCAAATGTTAGCACAGACCTCTGCTTTTCTTTCTTCCTCTCTAGACTGTTGCCTTGGAAAACTTGAATAATCCTCTCTCCATTCATAAGGGGTCATCTGGGATTTGCTTTCCAGTATGTAAATTATCCATTCTTTTCATTTTTCTAGTTTGCTTTGTGCCATTGGCCATTTCAGTCATGTTTGCAAAAACTTAATCTAAAGTAAGTGGCACAGGACCTGAAATCTATTCTTCCATATATTAAAAACTCTATAAAATGACAGTTAAAACCTCCAGCTTACTTAAGATTTTTCATTGTCATAGTTTCCATATTATTAACCTGGAGAATAAAGAGTTATCTCAACACTAACAATCACTAGCAACTTAGGATTGTCCTGAAGCAATTTCTAATTTTCTGGTTCCTTCCTTTAGAAATGACTTTCTTCTCGGTAGGTCTGTTTACTGGATTGTTTATCTTTTATTTTTTCTTTCTTTTATGAAAGTAGATGTTTATCCTCTATAGCAAAGAATGTTTCAAAGGATATTTCTTTGAAACATATGTCACAGGTTCAAAAATATTACATGCATATTGCATTAGTTTGGACACTGTAGGTATAAGCAACAAGATTCAACTTGAGGTAGTTAAGGTACAAAATAGATTACCTGGAAGGAAACTGAAGAAATGGTTCCCCAGGATGGAAACATCCTAAAACAAAGAGGGCAGCGATGAGGCTGCTTGGTGCCTCTCCAATTTTGCTATTTGCTGGCTTTTAGCCTTGCTTTGCCAGGCTTTCTCCATAGAGAATGCTGGTACTTGAAGCAATTCTGTCCTTTTGGTTCCATGACCAGAAAGAAGAGATCTTTTCTACAAGGTTCAGTTTAAAAACCCTCAAAGGGACAGCTTTCTGGTTTAAGCTGGTTTAGAAACTTGTTCTCAGTCCATTAATGAGAACACCATATTCTATTGGAACAGTTTTTCCTCATCATTATTAATTACTTGGGTCTTAGTTTCTGACGTTTCTTCTAATCTTGATTGCCGGTTTTGCATCTTTTTCTACTCCACATTAAATAATGATCATGCAAGTATTGCAGCAATTTTAAAAATGCATTGCAGCTTATTATCAACTATGCCACACTGTATATAGCTACTTTTAATTATCACAAAATAAATATGTGGTAGGCACTGGAGTAAAACTAGAAATGATTCAATTTACAGTGGTAAACCAGTGTCGAACAATGGCCTCACAACCATAGTACCAGAAAAAAATTAAACTCATCATTATTGAAAGATTCTTTGGGTTGACCCAAAGGTAGAGAGAAGAAGGTTTTCAAATCGTTTTGTTAGATATGTAGTGAAAAACTCTTAAAGGTCTCCAAATTTGATCTCTTTCTCTCTCTCTCTCTCTCTCTCGTGGACTCACAGGCACTAGACTGCATTTTTCAAGCATCTTTGTTTTGAGGAGCTTTAGAGTAAGTAGGTTTTAATTCATGTTAGGATATACCTTCATCTTCCACACTTGCTCACATACACTCCCACATTCTCTGCTCCACGTGCTTCCTGCAGTCACTGGTAAATTGCAGACAGGCCATGTGAGCTAGGGGGACAAAGATCAACAGTGGTCCGGATTCTTTGTGAGTACTTATTTCTTAGTGATTCTCTTAGAATCAGTAGTAATAGTAGTCTCTGGTAATAAGGATACCTTTCTTGCCTGGGCATAGGGGGAAAACTCCTCCTACAGGAATCCTTAAGCCAACTGCAGTAGGGAAAGACTTTAAGTGGCCTTTTCATCATTAAAATGTATCATTAAAATGACTCGGATTTTCAGGCAAAAGAGTGAGCACACTGACCCAGCACATACAGTCATGGCACATATTCAGCCATCTTTGTCACGGTAGCCTACCCTGCCCTTACTAAAGGAGCATGGTAGAGATTCACCTTCTTTATATTTTACATACAATTTTATAAACATGTGCTGTCTGTCTTTATCCTAAGCAAAAAATGAATAGTAATACATAATTAATTTTGGACAAAAAGGTCTTATCTAACTGATGGATTTCTGGAGATTGTGTCTCTTAAGCAGTGGAAAAACATTTTTTAACTGACTTCCTTAAAATTCAGTTGGTTGGATTGTTAGAGAAGTCTTGTGCACTAGAAGTGAGGTATATTGGGCTGAAAAGGAGGATCAGTGAGTAAAGATGTCTGCCCAGAGCCTAATGACCTAGTGTCCAGTGCCTAGAACCTATGTGGCAAGGAGAACCGGCTCTCACAAATTATCCTCTGGCCTCTGGCCACATGCATGTTCTCTCTCTCTCTCTCTCTCTCTCTCTCTCTCCCTCTCTCTCTCTCTCTCTCTCTCACACACACACACACACACACACACAGACCCACAGTTGTAAAGAAATAAGTATGTTTAAAAATCAGTTTCCCCTGTCATAAAACCCATTCATATCTTTAGTGAGGCTGGTGTTGGGGAACTCAATCATATTTTCAATTTCTTTTAAATACTAGGATTGCTGGCCCAGTCTTATTCATAAGGAGACTGTATAAATTTTCTGTTGCTGCTGTAAAAATATTGCCCCAGACTTAATATCTTATAGGATAGGCACTTATTTTTTATAATCAGAACAGTTCTATAAAGGGCCAGGAATCTGATTTAGTCTCACTGGGTTGAATCTCATTGCCTCCAGGTTTGAATTCTTGTTCAGAAATTCCAGATCATAATATGCTACCTTTGCTTTTCAGTATCCATAGAGTACCCACATTTCTTGATTCAGGTCTTCCTTCCTCGACCCTGAAATCCAGTATGAGCATCTCTGACGACCATATGCGACCTTACTTTGCCCTGTCTTCTGCCTCCCACTTCTATTTTCAAAGACCCTTAGGATTAGATTAGATGGCCTTCCTTTTATCAGAATGTTTGATTAACAAACTGTATCCATCTGCCAGCTCAATTCCCTTTCATCAGGTAGCTTAGTCCATTCATCGGTGTCAACCATTTGCATTCAGACACCTTCAGAAGATTAGCATTGCTCTGTAACAGATGATCACAGATGTCAGGTTGCCATTGCCCCTCTTGAGATTAATTCCACCACATTGTGCTTTTGTTAGTCATCCCTGAGTTCTTCATTTTTGATTACATCAATCCATTTTCCCCAAAGATCTCTTCATTTTTATGGTAAAGTGGTGACTCAGTGGTCAAATATTTGCTTAAAATGGGACTGTTCTTTTTTTAAAATAATTTTTATTAGATATTTTCTTCATTTACATTTCAAATGATATCCTGAAAGTCCACTATACCCTCGCCTTGCCCTGCTCCCCAACCCACCCATTCCTGCTTCCTGGCCCTGGAATTCCCCTGTACTGGGGCATATACTCTTTGCAAAACCTAGGGCCTCTCCTAATAATGATATTCTCAAGTTTTATCCTCAACACAATACAATTTGAATTGCTGTTGGTGCTTTGTGTATGTGACTAGCCCTGCTTGTTGTTGTTTTATTAAGATTTTGGTGAGACAGGTTTCACTTTGCCCAGACTTGCCTAGAACTTCCTATTTAGTTGACAAGCCTTGCACTTCCTGATCTTCCTGATCCTCCTGCCTCTACTTCTCGAGGGCTGTGATTACAAAATGACCCATCATGCTTGGATTTAACCCATCTTTGTGACAAAACTTAGTAAAGGGATATTATCAACCACTTTTCTCTAGGACTTCAGAATTGTTGACATTTTACATTCCTCTCTCAGTAGGGAAGCAAAAGTGCCCATAAATGGAGATACTTTCTCCCATGGAAAAAATAGAAAGTCCGTGACTGTGTCCTCCCTTGTCTATAGATGTCATTCTCTGCCCTCATCTGTCATGCAGTGTCTGCACAGCTCACTCTTGTGCATCACAGATTTCAGGCTTTCTGACCAGCTGGCTCTAATTGGATCAGCCAATGGGAGAAAAGGGTACAGGATAAGAGTGGGGAAGGAAAACACATGATCTATTTCTTCCTTGAACCCTGTCTGTTCACACCATATTCACATAGGTCCAATTGTACAGTCTTCCTAAACCATAATGTCTATGGGTTCTGCTGGTCCATAAATGATAGCTACTTAGATAGTTACTAAGAGGCCCCCTCCTCCCTCTCTTTGCATTGGGACCTGCATAATCTCTTGTTTCTTTCCTTCATTTGCCCAAAAGCCTATAGAAGATTTTCCAGTCTCTCCATTTGCAATAAATGTTTTTCCTGCTGGAACTTTGACATCACACACACACACACACACACACACACACACACACACACTGATTTCTTCCAGAAGAACAGGGTTTTTGTTTTGTTTTGTTTTGTTTTGTTTTGGTGTTTTGTTTTGTTTTGTTTTTTTCTGAAACGAGCAGGTCTGGAGCTCAGTTCTGTTTTGACGATCCATAAAAATGACCATGAAGCTCAGATGGGAGGTAGGCAGTGACGAGTCTTCTCTGTGCCCTTGTTCCAGGACTTTTTCTTTCTTTCTCTTTCCATCTCTCTTATATTTTGTAGTTCCCTCGTGTAGACCAGGACTTTTTCTTTCTTTCTCTTTCCATCTCTTTTGTATTTTGTAGTTCTCTCGTGTAGATCAGAACGAGCTGTGTATTCATTCCTTGTTAGATGTCTTTGGAATGGTGTGATGACTTTATATATGGCTGTGCAAATGGAGAAGACTCGTGCTCTAAAGGTGGGAGGAGACAGTTCCCAATCATAACAGCTATGTAAGTATAAAGAATACAAGTCGAGAGAACTGTGTATGTGGAAAGGAGTGGCAAGCTCACCTGAAGGGGATGCCCACAGAAAGGTCCTTGGGGGTTAGGAAAGAAGTAGCAATCAATGCTGAGGTGGACACAGGGGAAGCAGAGCACAGAGAGCCCAAGCCTTAAATCCGTACAGAATTGAACACATCTGGGATATCGAGAAGCCATTGCAGCTGGACAGTAGATTAGCCATGCACTATGTTAAGCAAGAAGGTTACTCATCCTTTTGACCGCCACTGAATGATTTATATTTTACCTGAGCTAAGTAATGAAAGCCCATCTCAAAATAGAGTTCATACAAACAAACAGTTTAAAACTGTCATGCCAGAGAGAAAGAGCTGAACATAAGGAAGAAGGGGGGGTGTTTCTAGAATGGATTCTAGGCCCTGTGTTTTGGTATCCCCTTATATTACTGGGACTGAGAAGTGCATACAGGAGGACATGGAGTTCAAAGCCAGCTCACACTGCACTGGAAGGACTTGATTAAAAGCAGAAAATAAAAAGGGAAGTAATGAGACTAGATTTAAAACATCCAGTCTGTGTAACTAGATGCAGACTCCATTGTAACCACTCTGTTAGCAGAAATGGATAACGTGTTCTAGAGACACCCTCACTCTATCTTTTCCTGTTAGGCTATTCAAAGATGGACCTCAAGAAGTTAGATTTTTTTCTGGACTCTCTCTCTCTCTCTCTCTCTCTCTCTCCCTCTCTCTCTCTCTCTCTCTCTCTCTCTCTTAGATATTTTATTTATTTACATTTCAAATGTTATTCCCTTTCCTGATTTCTCCTCTGAAAACCCCTATCCCATCTCCCCTCCTCTTGCTCACCAACCTACCCACTCCCATTTCCCTGTCCTGCCATTCCCCTACACTGGGGCTCTCTTGCTTGGAGAAGAGAATGTCTACCTCCATGGGCCAACCAGAAGAGAGTTTTGTCTCCTGGACAAGATTTACAACTTGTCTACTGACTTTATAGGACAGGATGGGAGCTGAGACAGAGGTAAGCAGAGGGCCAGACCTTAACCAGACTGCTCAGTTTTGAATATTTCATATCTTCTGTTTAAGTTTTACTCTCATGCTAGGACCCAGAAGGTGGATTTGAGTTGGTAGTGGTGTCTCTTTGTCTCCCAACCCACAATGAAGCCACTCTGGACCACAGAGTTTTGTTCGGGTTTTGAAGCCCACGCCATGTGAAGATATGCTACCTTGCAATGGGCTTTAGGCTGGATGCCCATTGTAGATCTCACAGGAAGTTGTGCAAAGCTTCTGGCTCCCATTTGGGATGAGAAAATGGAGCATAGGGTAAGGGCAGACTGTAAGAAGCTTAGGGATTAGTAGAAGAAGGCATTGCAATGCATCTACAAGGTATGGGTGATGTGGGTGACACACCAGGCCTTCACCTTCATGCATTGACGCTCACTGCCCTTTGACCCTCTCCATCCTCCTCCTTTGTCTAAATGGTGATGTCACCATTTTCTCACTTTCCTTCTGAAACAAATTAAGCTAAAACATATTGAAACTTTTTCTCATATTTCAAATAAAAGAAATGTTCACATTTTTCTAGTAACCAAATAATTTTGTCATAAAAGTACAAATTTCTACTTACAAAAAAACTTCAAAATAGGGGAGGGGAGGGTTTTGTAATGGGTCTAAAGCTTGATATCTTGGACCATTGAGAGTTCATGTCTCAGGAAAGAGTCTATGTGCTAACATTTAAAATTTTGTAATGAAACACATGAGGTTCAGAGACAACACTCCCCCCCCCAACACATTTATCATCTGTACTCAGATTCCCAAAAGATGGGATATTAAGCCCTCTTAATAAGGAACACAGAAAGAGTGTTTTTGCCATTTTTCTCTTAAATTTAATGATATGACAGACTGCTTTTATTTGGACTACATTAGGTATTTTTTTAAAAGTCTTGGATTACTGATATTTTACACATGTTTTGTTTTAGGATTCGTGGCTTTTAATGGTTCTATGCTTTTCCTGATGCTGAGCGTCTCCACACATGACATGAAGGCAGATCAAAGAAGTTCTGTAGCAGAAGAAAGAAAGCCTTAATTTCACAAAAACTGTATCTCCAGAGAATAACTTCCAACCTGATAAATTGTTCTTTTGGCCACCAAATTATGTTTCCTTGTGCACAAACATATTTATTTGATTTTTTTCTCCTTTTCCCCCTCGAGGAGTTCAGTGAAACTAAGCTGCATACAAAGTAGGACTAATCTTTTTTAGACTTTTATCTAAAACATAACACATTGTAAACACAGTAATGTACAACATGCAAAATTAATGTCTATGCTTTTTCCATAATTTTTAATAGCTATGATTCTTCCTCCTGACAATCCCTTATGGAGTCTGCAAAGCCACTCATTTTTATTGTGGGTTTTAGTTTTTGGCATCTATCTTATAGCAGCATATTGAATTTATGCTGACTCTCTTGCCATAGTGTTGCTAGACATGCAGAAGATTCTTCAACACACTCATGCAGTTCAACTTGTTTTATTCAGGAAAAGTACCCTGGTGGCTTTGGCCACTGGTTCTGGGCTCCTCAATAAAAGAATACAGTTACTAGATTGTACACAACCTACATCTAGCCTTCCAGATAGCAGGCTCTCCCTAAGTAATTGCTGCCACTACAAAAACAACCTAGAATGCTGTGAAGGGAGAAAATCTAACACAGATGACAAACACAGCCTGTCTTTCACCCAATGAAAACAGAGTGCTCCAAGAAACAGCAAGTTGGTAAGAGACTAGCTTGTGAACATTTCCTTCGAGAAAAGAGATTTAGGTTTGAAATGGAAATGAAGATAGCCATATGTCCACTCTACAGCTCTAGAAAGGAGGGGGGAAACATAATGGAACTGCCAAGCAGAAAAAGATAACTCCTGCAGAGGTTATAGTTCAAGGGGCAAATTGACCCATGCTACATGTGTTTCACATTTTATGTTTTCCCCCTAACTTGATAAACCCTAGAAAGGACAAGGCAGAAGGATGCTATATAGGTCCTTCCCTAGAAAGGACAAGGCAGAGGATGCTATATAGGTCCTTGTTTCAGTTTACTTAAAGTATGTACTTGGGAGGTAATGTAAAAGGAGTGCAAGTTGTCTTCTTCTCAAACAGCCTCTGGACTAGTCCTCAAAATTCTGTGCATTTACACAGATACCTGTGGCAAGTGTCATCAAGATCCCATGACATATCTCTTTGTGGTTAGTTCTAAAGGGTAGCATGTGTTAGTCCCTGAGAATTTGTTTGCCGGGAAGGTTTTTAGAGGAGCACAAAGCAGAGCAAAACAAATATGCAGAGGTACCTAAAGCTGACTGTTGTTCTAACGGATAGATATGTGGAAGGAATGGACAACTCTGAGTGGGAATGTTGACTTCAATTAGTTATAAGACTAGGAAAAGACCAATATATGAAAGATAAGCAGTAGCCACCTAGATCCCAAAGAGGAGATTAGGAGAGTATCTTAGATGAGAGGGATGTTTTGTGAGAAGGTTGTGGCTGGAGGAAATATAAAAGGTCAGAAAGACTGAAACACCAAGTAGTTAAAACAGTTCGAGTGGAGGGAAATGAAGTTGGAGAAGGTCACATAGACCAGAGGAGACCTCCAATAATATTTGTGAGATCAGAGTTCTTTTAGTCTACTGATTCTGGGAAATGGTGGCCAGCACAGGCTATGTATAGTTTTTTTTTTCTTTTTTCCTTTTTTCTTTAGGTATTTATTTCATTTACATTTCCAATGCTATCCCAAAAGTCCCCGACAACACCCCCACCCACTCACCCACCCACCCACTCCCACTCTTGGCCCTGGTGTTCCCCTGTACTGAGGCATATAAAATTTGCACCACCAATGGGCCTCTCTTTCCACTGATGGCCGACTAGGCCATCTTCTGATACATATACAGCTAGAGGCACGAGCTCTGGGTACTGGTTAGTTCATATTGTTGTTCCACCTATAGGGTTGCAGAACCCAGCTCCTTGGGTACTTTCTCTAGATCCTCCATTGGGGGCCCTGTGATCCATCCAATAGCTGACTGTGAGCATCCACTTCTGTGTGTGCTAAGCCCCGGCATAGTCTCATAATAGACAGCTATATCAGGGTAATACACTATTAAGTTTAGCATATGATGAAGAAATTGGAGAGTGGAGATATGGAATGAGTTGGAGGGCCATATAGTTGGCCAGATGACAGATGCTGGTCATTTGATGGTTTGGCATGTAAGACTGTAAGGTTTGGTGGGATTTAAAAAAGAAGCTAAATTGGCAGATTTGGGGAGAATTTGGGGAATCAATTGAGGATAGTAAGAGAAATAGCATGTAATATAAACAATGACTCCTGGGATTCTGTATTATTTAGGCAGATGAATGTGGTACCATTGATTGATATACAAAACTAGGATACCTGGTTTTGAGGTAAAGGCTGATTCATCAGTTTGGATGATATCTTTAAGAAGCCTTTGCACAATCCAAATGGAATTGTTGAGTAAGAAGGTGGATGTGCTGTCTAAAATTCAAAGGGGAGGATAGAAGTGGAACAAATTTGTGATTCATCTCATCACACTGTGAACCCCAAGATTGCAGGGGGTTTTTAGTTTTGGGGTTTTTTGTTTGTTTGTTTTTATTTTTTTGAAACCCTGTTTCTAGTTGTGGTGTGGCTCAGTGCTTAGTCCATACCTTTAAATCCCAAGCAATGAAAGCTAAGGTAGTTTTTAGAAGGAAGCACCCATGTTTGAAAGTGATGTCTAGTTGAGTGGCAAACAAAGTGATGAATCAGAGAAAGATTTGACAGTGTAGGATATGCTCATTCTCTCAAGAAAAGACAGGAAACAGGCTCTTTAAGAGAACATAGAAAAGAAGAAGAAGAAGAAGAAGAAGAAGAAGAAGAAAAGAAGAAGAAGAGGAGGAGGAGGAGGAGGAGGAGGAGAGAGGAGGAGAGAGAGAGAGGAGGAGGAGGGGAGGGGGAGGGGGAGGGGAGGGGGACGGGGAAGGGGTAGGAGGAGGAGAAGAAGGAGAAGAAGAAGAAGGAGAAGAAGGAGGAGAAGAAAGAAGAGAGAAGAAAGAAGGAGAAGGAGAAGAAGAAGGAGGAGGAGGAGGAGAAAGAAGGAGAAGAAGGAGAAGGAGGAGAAGGAGAAGGAGGAGGAAGAGGAGGAGAAAGGAGAAGAAAGAAGGAGAAGAAAGAAGGAGAAGAGAGGGAGAAGGAGAAGAGAGGAGAAGGAGAAGAGAAGGAGAAGGAAAGGAGGAGGAGGAAGGAGGAGGAGGAGGAGGAGGAGAAGAAGAAGGAGAAGGAGAAGAAGAAGAAGAAGATAAGAAGAAGAAGAAAGAAGAAGAAGAAGAAGAAGAAGGAGAAGGAGGGAGGAGGAGGAGGAGGGGGGAGGGGGAGGGGGAGGGGGAGGGGGACGGGGAGGGTAGGAGGAGGAGAAGAAGGAGAAGAAGAAGAAGGAGAAGAAGGAGGAGAAGAAAGAAGGAGAAGAAAGAAGGAGAAGGAGAAGAAGAAGAGGAGGAGGAGGAGAAAGAAGGAGAAGAAGGAGAAGGAGGAGAAGGAGAAGGAGGAGGAAGAGGGAGGAGGAAGAGAGAAGAGAAGGAGAAGAAGAAGGAGAAGAGAGAAGAAGAAGAGAGGGAGAAGAGAAGGAGAAGGAAAAGAGGAGGAGAGGAGGGAGGGAAGAGAAGAAGGAGAAGGAGAAGAAGAAAGAAGAAGAAGAGAGAAGAAGAAGAAGAAGAAGAAGAAGAAGAAGAAGAGAAGAAGAAGGAAGAAGAAGAAGAAGAAGAAGAAGAAGAAGAAGAGAAGAAGAAGAAGAAGAAGAAGGAAGAAGAAGGAGGAGGAGGAGAAAGAGGAGAAGAAGGAGAAGGAGGTGAAGGAGAAGGAGGAGGAATGAGGAGGAGAGGAGAAGAAAGAAGGAGAAGAAAGAAGGAGAAGAAGAAGGAGAAGAAGAAGGAGAAGAGAGGGAGAAGGAAGAGAGAGGAGAGGAGAAGGATGAAGGAGAAGAGAGAAGGAAGATAGAAGAGAGAAGAAGAAGAAGAAGAAGAAGATAGAAGAAGAAGAAGAGAGAAGAAGAAGGAAGAAGAAGAAGAAGATAGAAGAAGAGAGAAGAAGGAAGAGAAGAAGAAGAAGGAAGAAGAAGAGAAGAAGAAGGAAGAAGAGAAGAAGAAAGTAGAAGAAGAAGAAGAAGACTGAAGAAGATAAGAAGAATAAGAAGAAGAAGAAGAAGAAGAAGAAGAAGAGAGAAGAAGAAGGAAGAAGGAAGAAGAAG